>NC_053022.1:474988164-475288164 GCF_003073215.2 Triticum urartu
ATCTGCTCAAATCATATGTGAAGGTCAGAAAATAATGATACCTGCTGCAAGCCTTAATATTCATCGGTCCACATACATCAGTATGTATGATTTCCAACAAATCTGTTGCTTGCTTCATTGTTCCGGAGAACGGCGTTTTAGTCATCTTGCCCATAAGGCATGGTTCGCAAGCATCAAGTGATTCATAATCAAGTGATTCCAAAATCCCATCAGCATGGAGTTTCTTCATGCGCTTTACACCAATATGACCTAAACGGCAGTGCCACAAATAAGTTGCACTATCATTATTAACTTTGCATCTTTTGGTTTCAATATTGTGAATATGTGTATCACTACGATCGAGATCCAATGAACTTGTTTCATTGGGTGTATGACCATCGAAGGTTTTATTCATGTAAACAGAACAACAATTATTCTTTGACTTTAATGAATAACCGTATTGCAATAAACATGATCAAATCATATTCATGCTCAACGCAAAAAAACCAAATAACACTTATTTAGGTTCAACACTAATCCTGAAAGTATAGGGGAGTGTGCGATGATGATCATATCAATCTTGGAACTACTTCCAACACACATCGTCACTTAACCCTTAACTAGTCTCTGTTTATTCTGCGACTCCTGTTTCGAGTTACTACTCTTAGCAACTGAACCAGTATCAAATACCGAGGGGTTGCTATAAACACTAGTAAAGCACACATCAATAACATGTATATCCAATATACCTTTGTTCACTTTGCCATCCTTCTTATCCGCCAAATACTTGGGGTAGTTCCGCTTCCAGTGACCAGTCCCTTTGCAGCAAAAGCACTTATTCTCAGGCTTAGGTCCAGACTTGGGCTTCTTCACTTGAGTAGCAACTCGCTTGCCGTTATTCTTGAAGTTACCCTTCTTCCCTTTGCCCTTTTCTTGAAACCAGTGGTCTTGTCAACCATCAACACTTGATGTTTTTCTTGATTTCTACCTTCGTCGATTTCAGCATCACGAAGAGCTTGGGAATCGTTTCCGTTATCCCTTGCATATTATAGTTCATCATGAAGTTCTACTAACTTGGTGATGGTGACTAGAGAATTCTGTCAATCACCATCTTATCTGGAAGATTAACTCCCACTTGATTCAAGCAATTGTAGTACCCAGACAATCTGAGCACATGCTCACTAGTTGAGCGATTCTCCTCCATCTTTTAGCTATAGAACTTGTTGGAGACTTCATATCTCTCAACTCGGGTATTTTCTTGAAATATTAACTTCAACTCCTGGAACATCTCATATGCTCCATGATGTTCAAAACGTCTTTGAAGTCCCAATTCTAAGCTGTTAAGCATGGTGCACTAAACTATCAAGTAGTCATCATATTGAGCTAGCCAAACGTTCATAACGTCTGCATCTGCTCCTGCAATAGGTCCGTCACCTAGCGGTGCATCAAGGACATAATTCTTCTGCGTAGCAATGAGGATGAACCTCAGATCACGGATCCAATCCGCATCATTGCTACTAACATCTTTCAACACAATTTTCTCTAGGAACATATCAAAATAAACACAGGGAAGCAACAACGCGAGCTATTGATCTACAACATGATTTGCAAAATACTACCAGGACTAAGTTCATGATAAATTTAAGTTCAATTAATAATATTACTTAAGAACTCCCACTTAGATAGACATCTCTCTAATCCTCTAAGTGATCACGTGATCCAAATCAACTAAACCATGTCCGATCATCACGTGAGATGGAGTAGTTTCAATGGTGAACATCACTATGTTGATGATCTACTATATGATTCACGCTGGACCTTTCGGTCTTAGTGTTCCGAGGCCATATCTGCATATGCTAGACTCGTCAAGTTTAACCTGAGTATTCCGCGTGTGCAAAACTGTCTTGCACCCGTTGTAGATGGACGTAGAGCTTATCACACCCGATCATCACGTGGTGTCTGGGCACGACGAACTTTGGCAATGGTGCATACTCAGGGAGAACACTTTTATCTTGAAATTTAGTGAGAGATCATCTTATAAAGCTACCGTCGAACTAAGCAAAATAAGATGTATAAAAGATAAACATCATATGCAATCAAAATATGTGACATGATATGGCCATCATCATCTTGCGCCTTTGATTTCCATCTCCAGAGTACTGTCATGATCTCTATCGTCACCGGCATGACACCATGATCTCCATCATCTTGATCTATATCAATGTGTCGTCACGTGGTCGTCTCGCCAACAATTGCTCTTGCAACTATTGCTATCGCATAGCGATAAAGTAAAGCAATTATTGGATGCTTGCATCTTATGCAATAGAGAGACAACCATAAGGCTTTTGCCAGTTGCCGATAACTTCAACAAAACATGATCATCTCATACAACAACTTATATCTCATCACGTTTTGACCATATAACATCACAACATGCCCTGCAAAAACAAGTTATACGTCCTCTACTTTGTTGTTCCAAGTTTTACGTGACTGCTACGGGCTTAAGCAAGAACCAATCTTACCTATGCATCAAAACCACAATGATAGTTTGTCAAGTTGGTGATGTTTTAACCTTCGCAAGGACCGGGCATAGCCACACTTGGTTCAACTAAAGTTGGAGAAACTGACACCCGCCAGCCACCTGTGTGCAAAGCACGGTGGTAGAACCAGTCTCGCGTAAGCGTACGCGTATTGTCGGTCCGGGCCGCTTCATCCAACAATACTGCTGAACCAAAGTATGACATGCTGGTAAGCAGTATGACTTATATCGCCCACAACTCACTTGTGTTCTACTCATGCATATAACATCAAACCATAAAACCTAGGCTCGGATGCCACTGTTGGGAAATGTAGTAATTTAAAAAAAATTCCTACGCACACGCAATATCATGGTGATGCATAGCAACGAGAGGGGAGAGTGTTGTCTATGTACCCTCGTAGACCGAAGCGGAAGCATTGACGCAACGTAGAGGAAGTAGTCGTACGTCTTCCCAGTCCAACCGATCAAAGCACCATTACTCCGGCACCTCCGAGTTCTTGACACACGTACAGCTCGATGACGCACCCCGGGCTCCGATCCAGCAAAGCTTCGGGGAGGAGTTTCGTCAGCACGACGGCGTGGTGACGATCTTGATGTTTAACCGTCGCAGGGCTTCGCCTAAGCACCGCTACAATATGATCGAGGTGTAATATCGTGGAGGGGGCCACCGCACACGGCTAACGAACGATCACGAAGATCAACTTGTGTGTCTATGGGGTGCCCCCTGCCCTTGTATATAAAGGAGTGGAGGAGGGGAGGGCCGGCCCTCTCTATGGCACGCCCTAGGGGAGTCCTACTTCCACCAGGAGTAGGATTCCCCCTTTCCTAGTCCAACTAGGAGTCCTTCCAAGTATTAGGAGTAGGAGACAAGGAAGGGGAAGAGGGAAGAGAAGGAAGGAGGGGGCGCAGCCCCTCCCCCTAGTCCAATTCGGACTAGGCCTTGGGGGGGTGCGTGGCCTGCCTCTCCCTCTCCCCTAAAGCCCAATAAGGCCCATATAGTTCTTCTCCCGTATTCCCGGAACTCCCCGGTACTCCGAAAAATACCCGAACCACTCGGAACCTTTCCGATGTCCGAATATAGTCGTCCAATATATCGATCTTTACGTCTTGACCATTTCGAGACTCCTCGTCATGTCCCCGATCTCATCCGGGACTCCGAACTCCTTCGGTACATCAAAACTCATAAACTCATAATATAACTGTCATCGAAACCTTAAGCGTGCGGACCCTACGGTTCGAGAACAATGTAGACATGACCGAGACACGTCTCCGGTCAATAACGAATAGCGGGACCTGGATGCCCATATTGGCTCCTACATATTCTACGAAGATCTTTATCGGTCAGACCGCATAACAACATACGTTGTTCCCATTGTCATCGGTATGTTACTTGCCTGAGATTCGATCGTCGGTATCCAATACCTAGTTCAATCTCGTTACCGGCAAGTCTCTTTACTCGTTCCGTAATACATCATCTCGCAACTAACTCATTAGCTGCAATGCTTGCAAGGCTTAAGTGATGTGCATTACCAAGAGGGCCCAGAGATACCTCTCCGACATTCGGAGTGACAAATCTTAATCTTGAAATACGCCAACCCAACATGTACCTTTGAAGACACCTGTAGAGCTCCTTTATAATCACCCAGTTACGTTGTGATGTTTGGTAGCACACAAAGTGTTCCTCCGGCAAACGGGAGTTGCATAATCTCATAGTCATAGGAACATGTATAAGTCATGAAGAAAGCAATAGCAACATACTAAACGATCGGGTGCTAAGCTAATGGAATGGGTCATGTCAATCAGATCATTCAACTAATGATGTGATCCCGTTAATCAAATAACAACTCTTTGTCCATGGTTAGGAAACATAACCATCTTTGATTAACGAGCTAGTCAAGTAGAGACATACTAGTGACACTTTGTTTGTCTATGTATTCACACATGTATTATGTTTCCGGTAATACAATTCTAGCATGAATAATAAACATTTATCATGATATAAGGAAATAAATAATAACTTTATTATTGCCTCTAGGGAATATTTCCTTCAATAGGCAATGTGATGATATGAGATCATGGGACTATAAAAGATTGAAGTTGGAATTTCATCAAAAGTATTACCCTATGCATCTTGTTCATCATGATCGCAATTATATATATAATTTCTGGCCTCACGAAGGAGAAAGCATCGCTCAAGCTTGGGGGAGGTTTAAATCAATGTTATATTCATGCCCCAATCATGAGCTCCAGAGAGAAATAATTATGCAAAGTTTTTATGCTTGGCTTTCTGAAAACAATCGCAACATGCTTGATAGTTCTTGTGCTGGCTCTTTTATGATGAAGACAATTGAATTCAGATGGAATTTATTGGATAGAATTAAATGCAACTCGAAGATTGGGACCTCGAAGAAGGTAAGGCGTCAAGTATGACACCTAAGTTTGATTGTGTTAAATCTTTTATGGATACCAACATTTTCCGTAAGTTTAGCACTAAATATGGACTTGACTCTGAGATAGTAGCTTCTTTCTGTGAATCTTTTGCTACTTATGTTGATCTCACCAAGGAGAAGTGGTTTAAATATCATCCTCCCATAGAAGTAAAAGTAGCTGCACCTATTAAACTTGAAGAAAAGACTGTCACTTATAATGATCCTATTGTTCCTACTTCTTATATTGAGAAACCACCTTTCCCTGTTAGTGTAAAGGATCATGCTAAAGCTTCAACTGTTGTTCGTAAAAGCAATATTAGAATTGATATACCTCCTGAGCAAGTTAAAGTAGAACCTAATATTGCTATTGTTAAAGATCTCTTGTCTGATAATATTGATGGGCATGTTATTCAGTTCGAAGGTGAAACTGCTAGAATTGCTAAACCTTGTGCTAAAAATAAACATAGACCTGTGGTAGGCGTGCCTGTTATTTCTGTTAAAATAGGAGATCGTTGTTATCATGGCTTATGTGATATGGGTGCTAGTGCTAGTGTTATACCTCATGACTTATACAAAGAAATTATGCATGATATTGCACTTGTTGAGTTAGAAGATATTGATGTCACAATTAAACTTGCCACTAGAGATACTATTTCAGCAATGGGAATTGTTAGAGATGTTGAAGTCTTGTGTGGGAAAACTAAATATCCTGCTGATTTTCTTGTTCTTGGTTCCCCACAAGATAGCTTTTGTCCCATTATATTTGGTAGACCCTTCTTAAATACTGTCAATGCTACCATAGACTGCACTAAGAATATTGTTATTGTTGGCTTGGATGATATGGTTCATGAGTGTAATTTCTCTAAATTTAGTAAACAACATCGTGAGGAAGAATTACCCAGTAAGGATGAAATTATTGTTCTTGCTTCTATTGCCGTACCTCCTAGTGATCCTTTAGAACACTATTTGCTAGACCATGAAAATGATATGTTCATGAATGAAAGAAGGGAAATAGATGAATTATTCTTTAAACAGGAACCTATTTTGCATCATAACTTGCCTGTTGAAATTTTGGGGGATCCTCCTCCACCCAAGGGTGATCCCGTGTTTGAGCTTAAACCTCTGCCTGATAATCTTAAATATGCTTATCTTGATGAAAAGAAGATATATCCTATTATTATTAGTGCTAACCTTTCAGAGCATGAAGAAGAAAGATTATTGAAAACTCTGAAGAAGCATCGTGCTGCTATTGGATATACTCTTGACGATCTGAAGGGCATTAGTCCCACTTTATGTCAACATAAAATAAATCTGGAAGCAAATGCCAAACCAGTTCGTGATCCCCAACAACGTCTGAATCCTAAAATGAAAGAAGTGGTAAGAAAAGAAATACTCAAGCTTTTGGAGGCAGGTATAATTTATCCTGCTATTGATAGTGAGTGGGTAAGTCCTGTCCATTGTGTCCCTAAGAAGGGATGTATTACTGTTGTTCCTAATGATAAAGATGAATTGATTCCACAAAGAATTATCACAGGTTATAGGATGGTAATTGATTTCCACAAATTAAATAAAGCTACTAAGAAAGGTCATTACCCCTTACCTTTTATTGATCAAACGCTAGAAAGATTATGCAAACACACACACTACTGCTTTCTAGATGGTTATTCTGGTTTCTCTCAAATACCAGTGTCGGCTAAAGATCAATCAAAGACTACTTTTACATGCCCTTTTGGTACTTTTGCTTATAGACATATGCCTTTTGGTTTATGTAATGCACCTGCTACCTTTCAAAGATGCATAATGGCTATATTCTCTGACTTTTGTGAAAAGATTTGTGAGGTTTTCATGGATGACTTTTCCGTCTATGGTTCCTCTTTTGATGATTTCTTAAGCAATCTTGATCGAGTTTTGCAGAGATGTGAAGAAACCAATCTTGTCTTGAATTGGGAAAAGTGCCACTTTATGGTTAATGAAGGTATTGTCTTGGGGCACAAAGTTTCTGAAACAGGTATTGAAGTTGATAAAGCCAAGGTTGATGCTATTGAAAAGATGCCATGTCCCAAGGACATCAAAGGTATAAGAAGTTTCCTTGGTCATGCTGGGTTTTATAGGAGGTTCATTAAGGACTTCTCAAAAATTTCTCGGCCTCTCACTAATTTATTGCAAAAAGATATACCATTTGTCTTTGATGATGATTGTGTAGAAGCATTTGAAATACTTAAGAAAGCATTAGCCTCTACACCTATTGTTCAGCCACCTGATTGGAATTTACCCTTTGAAATTATGTGTGATGCTAGTGATTATGCTGTAGGTGCTGTTCTAGGGCAAAGAGTCGATAAGAAATTAAATGTTATTCATTATGCTAGTAAGACTCTAGACAATGCTCAAAGAAATTATGCTACTACTGAAAAAGAACTTTTAGCAGTTGTATTTGCTTGTGATAAGTTCAGATCTTATATTGTTGATTCTAAAGTAACTATTCAAATAGATCATGCTGCTATTAAATATCTTATGGAAAAGAAAGATGCTAAACCTAGACTTATTAGATGGGTTCTCTTGCTACAAGAATTGGATTTGCATATTGTTGATAGAAAGGGAGCTGAGAACCCCGTTGCAGACAAGTTGTCTAGGTTAGAAAATATTCTTGATGACCCACTACCTATTAATGATGACTTTCCTGATGAGAAATTAAATGTTATAAGTACTTCTCGTAGTACTCCATGGTATGCTGATTATGCTAATCATGTTGTTGCTAAGTTTATACCACCTAGCTTCACATACCAACAAAAGAAAAAGTTCTTCTATGATTTGAGACATTACTTTTGGGATGACCAACATCTTTATAAAGAAGGAGTAGATGGTGTTTTTAGGCGTTGTGTACCTGAGCATGAACAGGAACAGATCCTACGCAAGTGTCATTCCGAGTCTTATGGAGGACACCACGCTGGAGATAGAACTGCACATAAGGTATTGCAATCTGGTTTTTATTGGCCTACTCTCTTCAAAGATGCCCGTAAGTTTGTCTTGTATTGTGATGAATGTCAAAGAATTGGTAATATTAGTAGACGTCAAGAAATGCCTATGAATTATTCACTTGTTATTGAACCGTTTGATATTTGGGGCTTTGATTATATGGGACCTTTTCCTGCCTCTAATGGATACACACATATTTTAGTTGCTGTTGATTACATTACTAAGTGGGTAGAAGCTATTCCATCTAGTAGTGCTGATCAAAACACTTCTATTAAAATGCTTAAAGAAGTTATTTTCCCGAGGTTTGGAGTCCCTAGATATTTAATGACTAATGGTGGTTCAAACTTTATTCATGGTGCTTTCCGTAAAATGCTTGCTAAATATGATGTTAATCATAGAATTGCATCCCCTTATCACCCACAGTCTAGTGGTCAAGTAGAGTTGAGCAATAGACAGCTCAAATTAATTTTGCAAAAGACTGTTAATAGGTCTAGAAAGAATTGGTCTAAGAAACTTGATGATGCATTATGGGCTTATAGAACTGCATACAAAAATCCTATGGGTATGTCCCCGTATAAAATGGTCTATGGAAAAGCATGTCACTTACCTCTCGAACTAGAACATAAGGCATATTGGGCTATTAAAGAACTCAACTATGATTTTAAACTTGCCGGTGAGAAGAGGTTATTTGATATTAGCTCACTTGATGAATGGAGAACCCAAGCTTATGAAAATGCCAAGTTGTTTAAAGAAAAAGTTAAAAGATGGCATGACAAAAGGATACAAAAGCGTGAGTTTAATGTAGGTGATTATGTATTGCTATACAACTCTCATTTAATATTTTTTGCAGGAAAACTTCTCTCTAAATGGGAAGGCCCCTATGTTATCAAAGAGGTCTATCGTTCCGGTGCCATAAAAATCAACAACTTCGAGCGCACAAATCCAAAGGTGGTAAACGGTCAAAGAATTAAACATTATATCTCAGGTAATCCCATAAATGTCGAAACCAATATTATTGAAACCATAACCCCGGAGGAATACATAAGGGCCACTTTCCGGAATGTTTCAGACTCCGAAAAGGAATAGGTATGTGGTATGGTAAGTAAACCGACTCCAAAACAATTTTTAAGGCAATATTTCCCCGTTTTGGAATATTTAGAAAAATAGAAAAATAAGTAGCAGTCCGGGAAGGACACGAGGGCCCCACGAGGGTGGTGGGCGCGCCCTACCCCCTGGGCATGCCCCCCTACCTCGTGAGCGCCTCATGTGCCCTCCGGACTTTGTTTTCTTGCACGATACGTATTTTGGTCGGTAAAAATTCATTATATATCCTCCCGAAGGTTTTGACTCCCGTATCACGCAAAAATCTCCTGTTTTTGTTTCGAGCTGTTTTCCTGATAGATCTAGGTTATCATGACAGCCCCAAGCGCCTCCAAGGACAAGTTCTTCGAGAAGGTCATCAACCCTTACCTCGCGAAGGTGCTGCGACACCCTCAAACCATTGAGATGCGTGATGGGTTACTGCACATCCGCGATGAAGAGGGACCAAAGGGGACCGGAAGCATGGAGATGACGCTCGAAGCAGTGGAGCAATAAGTTTTCAAGTGCCAAAGGATGGTGGAGCGTGGAATCAACGCTAGCCACATGATGCTCGCGCAGTTCACTAACAACTACAAGTCGGATGCCAAGAACACCGAGGAGGCCATCTTCAAGCTACACGAGAAGATCGAGCACCTCCAAGCCCAAGTCTATGACCTTCAAAACCAAAACTGTGAGTATGAATATAGATTCAAAAGAATGAGTTTGGCTACAAATTGGAGGATTCCGGAGACTCGATCATCTTTCTATGATGGTGAACCTATGCCTTGGAAGATGGATGACAAGCTCACATCATCAACAACACCTCCACCATCTCCTCCAACAAAGAAGAATTGAGTATCTAGGTATGGGCACTCCCCTTGGCAACTGCCAAGCTTGGGGGAGGTGCCCCGGTATCATATCACCATCACAACTCCTATCTTTACCATTTTCTTAGTTCGATCCTATTATTAGTATCTTGATCTAGTAGAATAATGTTTATGGCATGATCTAGTTTTGAGTTTTGCTTTATGATCCCTCTATGTAATCGAGTCCGTGAGTTATATATGATAAAGATTAGTGTTGAGTCAAGGGCTTGATTATTTTGCCATGATCTTGGGTGAATAAAAGAAAGAAGAAAAGAATAAAAGAAACAGAAAGTTCATATTGTTCTTATTGAGAGTAATGACTTCACATAGAAAGAGTATGATGATTAAAAGTTGTTGGGAGTTGGTAGACATACCTTTGGTCATTGTTGCAATTAATAGGAAGTAATAAGGAAAGAGATGTTTCACATATAGATATATTATCATTGACATCTTTTATGATTGGGAGCACTCATTAAAATATGACATGCTAAAGAGTTGATGTTGGACAAGGAAGACAACGTAATGAGTTATGTCTTTCTTATATCTGAGATAAAGTATATTGTCATGGTTCCTCTAACTTGTTGAACTTGCCTTTCCCCCTCATGCTAGCCAAATTCTCAGCACCAAGTAGAAATACTACTTGTGCTTCCAAATATCCCTAAACCAGTTTTGCCATGAGAGTCCACCATATCTACCTATGGATTGAGTAAGATCCTTCAAGTAAGTTGTCATCGGTGCAAAGCAATAAAAAATGCTCTAAATATGTATGATTGATTGGTGTGGGAGAAATAAGCTTTATACGATCTTGTGGTGTGGAAGTAATAAAAGCGACGGACTGCATAATAAAGGTTCATATCACAAGTGGCAATATAAAGTGACGTTCTTTCGCATCGAGATTTTATATATCCAACCATAAAAGCGCATGGCAACCTCTGCTTCCCTATGCGAAGGGCCTATCCTTTATTATTATCTCCTACCTTATGCAAGAGTCATAGTGATCTTCACCCTTCCTTTTTCATTTTATCCTTTGGCAAGCTCAGCATGTTGGAAAGAACATGATATATATATATATATATATATATCTAATTGGATGTAGGGGAGCATGAACCATTATTGTTGACATTACCCTTGAGGTAAAAGGTTGTGGGGCAAAACTATAAGCCCCTATCTTTCTCTGTGTCCGATTAAAGCTCCGTAACCACAAGTATTGCGTGAGTGTTATCAATTATGGGAGACTAAATGATAGTGGAGTATGTGGACTTGCTTTTTTTAGCTCTGACATAGACTCTTTCCGATGTTATGATAAATTGCAATTGCTTCAATGACTGAGATTATAGTTTGTTGGAGCCCAATAAGGTTTATGATTTATACTTTTTGCATTGTGAATAGATCATCACTTGAACATAAGTAATCATATGAAAAAATCTATATATGTTGCTGTTATAAGAATAATCATGATGCCTTCATGTTCGTATTTTATTTTTTGTCGACACCTCTACCTCTAAACATGAGGACATTTGTATTGTTATCGGCTTTTCGCTTGAGGACAAGCGAGGTCTAAGCTTGGGGAGTTGATACGTCCATTTTGCATCATGCTTTTATATCGATATTTATTGCATTATGGATTGTTATTTCACTTTATGTCACAATAATTATGGCTATTCTCTCTTATTTTACAAGGTTTACATAAAGAGGGAGAATGCCGGCAGCTGGAATTCTGGTCTGGATAAGGAGCAAATATTAGAGACCTATTCTGCGCAACTCCAAAAGTCCTGAAACTCCACGGAACATCTTACAAGAAATAAAGAAAAATCCACACCAAAGATGAAGGCCAGGGGGCCCACACCCTGCTCACGAGGGTGGGGGGGCCCCCACCCCAGGGTGTGCCCCCCTACCTCGTGGGCTCCCTGGTGGCTCTCCGATGCCCATCTTCTCCTATATGAGGTCTTTCGATGAGAAAAAAATAGAAAGGAACTTTTTGGTACGAGACTCCGCCGCCACGAGGCGGAACCTTGGCGGATCAAATCTAGAGCTCCGGCAGAGCTGTTCTACCGGGGATACTTCCCTCCCGGAGGGGGAACTCATCACCATCGTCATCACCAATGCTCCTCTCATCGGGAGAGGGCAATCTCCATCAACATCTTCACCAGCACCATCTCGTCTCCAAACCCAATTCATCTCTTGCATCCAATTCTTGTCTCAAAGTCTGGGATTGGTGCTAGTAGGTTGCTAGTAGTGTTGATAACTCCTTGTAGTTGATGCTAGTTGGTTTAATTGGTGCAAGATCATATGTTCATATCCTATATGCATATTATTACCCCTCTTATTATGAACATGAATATGCTTTGTTAGTAATTACGTTCGTTCCTGAGGACAAGGGAGAAGTCTTGCTATGAGTAGTCATGTGAATTTGGTATTCGTTTGATATTTTGATAAGATGTATGTTGTCTAGCCTCTAGTGGTGTTATGTGAATGTCGACTACATAACACTTCACCATTATTTGGGCCTAGAGGAAGGCATTGGGAAGTAATAAGTAGATGATGGGTTGCTAGAGTGACAGAAGCTTAAACCCTAGTTTATGCGTTGCTTCGTAAGGGCCTGATTTGTATCCATATGTTTCATGCTATGGTTAGGTTTACCTTAATACTTTTGTTGTAGTTGCGGATGGTTGCAATAGAGGTTAATCATAAGTGGGATGCTTGTTCAAGTAAGAACAACACCCAAGCACCGGTCCACCCACATATCAAATTATCAAAGTATCGAACATGAATCATATGAACGTGATGAAAACTAGCTTGACGATATTCCCATGTGTCCTCGGGAGCGCTTTTCCAGTTATAAGAGTTTGTTCCGGCTTGTCC
Source organism: Triticum urartu (assembly GCF_003073215.2). Taxonomy (NCBI): domain Eukaryota; kingdom Viridiplantae; phylum Streptophyta; class Magnoliopsida; order Poales; family Poaceae; genus Triticum; species Triticum urartu. The sequence continues at coordinate 475,000,893 of NC_053022.1, forward strand.
TTTGCTACAAAAGGATTGGGCCACCTTGCTGCACTTTATTTACTTTTGTTACTTGTTGCTCGTTACAATTTATCCTATCACAAAACTATCTGTTACCACTTATTTCAGTACTTGCAGAGAATACCTTGCTGAAAACCGCTTATCATTTCCTTCTGCTCCTCATTGGGTTCGACACTCTTACTTATCGAAAGGACTACGATAGATCCCCTATACTTGTGGGTCATCAAGGCGCCGCACACTCCCTGTGCTTCACCGAGGAAGTAATGGAGCATGAATTCCTAGAAGGGTTTAAACCTATGAATATCGAATCATATGATGGAACAACCGGCCCCGCAGTATGGATTGAAGATTTTCTTCTCCATATCCACATGGCCCATGGTGATGATCTCCATGCCATCAAATACCTCCCACTAAAATTAAAGGGACCAACCCGACACTGGCTAAATAGCCTCCCAGAGAACTCCATTGGCAAGTGGGAAGACTTGGAAGACGCCTTTCGCGACAACTTCCAAGGTACATATATCCAACCCCCAGACGCCGATGACCTCAGTCACATCATCCAGCACCCCGGAGAGTCACCCAGGAAACTCTAGACTAGGTTCCTAATTAAAAAGAACCAAATTGTCGACCGTCCGGATGCTGAAGCCCTCGCGGCCTTTAAACATAGCGTCAGAGATGAGTGGCTCGCCCGTCACCTCGGCCAAGAAAAACCTAAGTTCATGGCAGCTCTTACCTCACTGATGACCCGCTTTTGCGCGGGAGAAGATAGCTGGCTTGCTCGTAGAAGAAATAGCACCGGCGATCCCGGCACCTCCGAAGCTAGGGACAGCAACGGCAAGCCACGACACAATAAACACAAGCGTCGAAACAATAACGCAGGAACCCAAGACATGGCGGTCAACGCCGTATTCAGTGGCCCCAAATTTGATCAATGGAAGGAGCCATTCAAGGCAAACAGAGATGGTCCATCCAGTTTAGACAGGATACTGGATCAGCCCTTTCAGATTCATGGCAGCCCTGACAAACCCTCTAACCATACCAATAGAAATTGCTGGGTTTTTAAACAAGCCAGCAAGTTCAATGCCGAACACAAAGGGAAGGGACCGCCAAGTGACAGCGAAGATGAAGAGACTCGCCAACCAAACAACGAGGGACAGAAGCAATTTCCCCCCGAAGTCAAAACAGTAAACATGCTATATGTGACGCATATCCCTACAAGGGAGCACAAGCGCGCACTACGAGACGTCTACGCCATAAGATCGGTCACGGCAAAATTTAACCCATGGGCAGACTGCTCGATCACTTTTGATCACAAGGACCACCCAACCAATATCCTTCGTGGAGGTTTGGCAGCTCTGGTCCATGATCCAATTATCGATGGATTCCATCTCATACGGGTCCTTATGGACGGCGACAGTAGCCTTAATTTACTTTATGAAGAAACTGTCCGCAAGATGGGCATTGACCCCTCAAGGATCAAGCCCACCACAACTACCTTCAAGGGAGTAATACCTGGTGTCGAAGCTCACTACACGGGTTCAATCACATTGGAAGTCGTCTTCGGTTCGCCAGACAACTTTTGAAGTGAAGAGTTGATCTTCAATATTGTCCCGTTCCGCAGTGGCTACCATGCACTGCTCGGGCGGACCGCCTTTTCTCATTTCAATGCGGTCCCACACTACGCCTATCTAAAACTTAAGATGCCCGGTCCACGCGGCGTCATCACAATCAACGGAAACACGGAACGCTCCCTCCATACTGAGGAGCATACCGCGGCCATCACAGCCGAATTACAAAGCAGCCCCGTCAAGCCGCATATCTCATCGGCCATTAAGTCGTCGGCCTCTATTACACATGACCGGTCAATTCTAAAGTTGGATTACCAGTTCCGCCTCCGTCATTCACCACATATACCCACGAAATTCGTATCGCGCATGCATAATTACGCACTTAAAATACCTTGGTCATCGGCGGAGGCACAATACGAGCAGGCCTACAATACGGTTCGCCCTCCTACAGCCTTTTTTCTCTTTTCTAACTATATCTTATCTTTTGCCATAGGTGAATCAAAAGCAGTTCATCCTATGGACCTACAAGGACTCTTTTTGAGCCCGGTTTCATACAAATAACCAAAGATTACTCCTTTTAAGAAATACTTTTCGCTGAGGCAACGACAGCGCAGACATGTGAGAGGAGGTCCAAAAGATTTTATGTTGACCAAACACTCTATTTAAAACCTGTATAGAGCGTTTTTCCTCAGATTTCGACACCTGGCATGTCAAAGGGCCTAGGTAGTGGTGTTATAATCTGTATGATTGCGTTCGACGTATCAATCAGATTCCAGTGAACATAACCCTTCTTCAGTATTTGCTTTTCCTCATAGAACTGCATTTTTTGGTTGTTTCACGCACACACCTCGGCACAAATAACCAGGGGCTTGATACGGCAACATATGGGTTGCCGAAATGTCCGAAAAGCTCTACAGCATACTTCGGCGTCATGAGTTTGGCATTATATGCATCAGCTCCAAATCATGTCTTTGGTCAATAGTTGGGTTGTCCGGCTCCTATGCTTACTACCTTACGTTCTGTCTTATCGGCTAGGGTAGTAAAGGGAGAACTACTATGATTGTGTTTCCGGTTCGCCTGGTTAAACACCTCAGTAGAGAAAGCCAAAAACTGACTGTCATGATGTGGCGAGAGCTGGTCAACCACTCAGAGACTTATTAGAATCTTTTGCGATTTCTTCCGTACTACACGAAGGACCATTCTTTATTTTTTGGTCACCTATGTAACGCAACCATATTTGGATAACCGCGTACATGCTAGGGGCTACATAGTAGACCCACTTTAAAACTCCTATGGCTAAGTGAAAGTGTTAAAGCCCTATAGTTTGATTGCCTAGTTCGCCGCACTAACACCTCCGTTAAGGACCAAGACGTTGGGTCAAGAGTGATCAGGTGCTATTCCGAACACCCCCGTATTATATGCTAGGGGGCTGAAGGCGACGACTGGCAAACTTTCATATTACAAAAGAAGGCCGCACAGGAGGAAATAACTTTCAGGCAAAGATTTAACACAACCTTATTGCATCATAATATTGTTCTCACAATTCCGGTGCATTTATTTGAACATAATATCCTTCGAGCACTGACCCTCTATCAAGCAGGCGACCACTAGGACGTCCTCCAAATAATGCTCCGGCGTGTGATGGTCCTTGCCTCCGGCGGACCCTTAGCTACAACATCGGTGGCCTTCATCTTTGCCCAGTACATCTTGACACGGGTGAAGGCCATCTGGGCACCTTCTATGCACGCCGACTGCTTGACGGTGTCGATACGCAGCACTGCATTGACAAGTCGCTGCACCAAACCAAAATAGATGTTCGGAATGGGTCTAGCCGGCCATAGCCGGACCACGAGGTCCTTCATGGCAGTTCCGAATATCTTGTGGAGCTCGGCCCCCTGCGCCATCTGTTCGTTCAGCAAAGCCGGACGCTGTGGCACGTTGAATTGTGACCAGAAAAGCTTCTCCGTGGCACGTCCTTCCTGCACTTGGAAGAACTGCGTCTCGTCGGAGACAATCTTCGGCAAGTCCAAGAACACATCTGGAGAACTCCACAATTGGTTAAGCAGAGCACACTTCGGGTCGCCGAACTTAGTCTGTGAAAGAAAGGGCTTACCAGCTGCTATCTCCCCAGCTTGCTGGATCTCCTCCCAAGTCGCTCTAGACTCGGACCATTCTTCTCTCGCCTCTTGTAAGGCCTTGTCGAGTTTGGCTGCCTTAACTTTGTTATCCTCCTCGAGTGATTTTCATTTGCCAGTGGCATCCTTCAGCTCTCGCTCCATGGTAGATATTCTCTCCTCGCACTGGCGCCGAGTGGCCTATTCGGCGTTTAAATTAGCAGCCGCCTTCTTGGCAGCCACATTACTCACTCTGGCCTGCTCATTGGCCTGGGTAAGCTCGGCCCAAAGGGTCTCAACTACGGTAGCACCATCTACAGTTATGCATATCACAGTGTATAATTTTCAGCTTTGTGCTCATACTATTATACATGCATAAGCGGGCTATCCCAAAACATACCTTGTGCCTCATCCAGCCGCCTGTTAATGAGGGTAATGTCCTCATCAGCAAACTCAAGTTTATGCCTTAAATATGCAACTTCCATAGGTTGGGCAGTCGCATTTGACATAACAGCCCGTTTTCAAATTAATTATGTTACTTCCTGAGCATATCTTTCTTTTGATCCTCTGATCGCCTCCCTATGGAAACCGACCAGAGTCTCAGGGGCTACTATCTATACACAGGTGCATTTTTACATGAAAAGAGCGGTTAAAGATATTACATTGCATACCTCGAAGCCTCTCAGCAGGCTCGTGAAGGCTTCATTCAATCCGCTTCTCACGGAGAGAATCCTCTCAACTACCGTACCCATTAAGGTACGATGTTCCTCTGAGATGGACACATGTTGCAATGTGCCCATCAGTGTATCTAGCACCTCCGGATTCCCGGAGGCTGCTACGGGAGTACGGACTCCCTTCAAAAGGGTATGCTTACTCGACCCTAGAATCGTTTTCGGCTGTAAATCAGATAGTTCAGGGCCCTCATTGTTGGTCACCGTGGGGTCTGCCTCCCCTAGACCCTTGACAGTCGAAGTATCACCTTCGGGCGCTGTCTCCATTGTCCCCCGCACCGCTGGATGGTCAGGGGAGATCCTCCGGGACGACACCTCGAAGTAATCCGCCCTTAGGGGCGATGAAGCTTGTGGAGGCGTCTCGCTTTCCATCATCCCCGAAGGCAAGTCCCCCGATGAGGACTGTTGAGGTAGATAGCGGGCCGGACTGCAAACATATGGTTTAAATGTTACCCTTGCAAACCTAAACAAATGGGATATGTCTAAAGCATCCTTGTTCACTTGTGATTCGCCAAAGGGCTTGTCCCTAGAGAGGAGCTCTGCGTCAACATCGGCTTCCGAACCCGAACCATCTAACAGGGATATCTTCCCTCTCTTGGGTGCCTCAACCTCCAAGTCTTCGGAGGCAGTCCTTTTCTTCCCATGGGGGGAAGGGATATCCCCTTCTTCTTCCCCTTTGTCTTCATCTTCAGAAGAGGGAGCTTCAGTCTCCCCGGACATAGCGTCTAATATACCTTTAGAGCGGAGGCCACCTTTAGCCCTCTTGTTCTTCTTCTTGTCCTCCCTCGCCGGCATTTGATATGGCGCCGGGGCCAGCATCCTCATTAACACAGGGTCAGCTGAGTCTTTGGGAAGTGGAGCCAAACACCTAATTCGTTCCACCTTCTTTATCCAGCCCTGGTCTAAGATAGGTTTCTCAGTACATCGCTTTGGGATAATCAACCGAGTTGCGTTCAGAAGTTGGGTGCTTACCGAGGTATACGGATGGTTGCAGTCGAGGCCGATGTCATCGGATGTGTCCGGCCACTACTTTCGGGTCTTGAAGAATAGTTTCCACATCCCTCTGTGTGTTGTGTCGAAGAATTGTTGAAGTGTCCGCGGTCCTTCCAGATTGAACTCCCACATGGGGAGAGGCCGTCACTGACACGGGAGTATCCGGCAGACTAGCATCACCTGGATCACGTTAATGAGGTAGGTGTCCTTTTTGAGGATGCTCTGGATACGAATTTGTAGCATCTGCACTTCATCATTTGATCCCCAGTCAAGCCCCTTATTAATCCACGATGCGAGTCGCAATGGAGGTCTAGATCGGAACACAGGCGTGGCTGCCCATTTGGTACCGCGGGGTTCGGTGATATAGAACCACTCCCGCTTCCATAAGTTGGAGGTTTCCGTGAATGTGCCTTTTGCCCAGAAAGTATTGGCAAGTTTTCTCACCATAGCACCATTTGGCCCATGCTGCTGGGGTATGTGTCATGCTGGACACATTTGATTTTTTTGAGGTTGTCTTAAAGTTTGTTAACACGCAGGCAATGCCCCTGAACCCCATTCTCCACCCATCCGGCAGCGTGCTGGACGTCGTCCTCCTCTATGCAGCCGTCCCTGACGAGCTCTCTTGGTCGGAGGAGGTGGAGCAGCAAGGCCTCCTGTCCTCCAGCGCGTGGAGCGACGACTGTGTCCTGCTGCTCTCCAAGTGTGGTGAGCTTCCCCTCCCCCCCCACCCCACCCCAAAACTAGATGATACTTGCAATTGTGCAGCTATAAACAATCAGGTCTTGGTTCAGTTTGTACGTGTCGATTTGGATGAACCTTGACTAAAACCGAAACATTACGTTTGGATGTTCGATTTTCATTAGTATGCAGTACTTGTTGGTTCAAACAATTTTCTTCATACAATTGTAACTGGGGCATCTGTGTATAGTTCAAGCACCAGCACAATCTCTGTACTTTCTGGAATGTACGAGAAAACAAAGCACAGATTCTAGAATGACCATATATGCAGGCATCTTCATCACTAGATGGTTTACACATCAAGTAGTGTGCAACGCCACTGATTCTACAGCAAAAACTTTTTTTGTAAGAGATAATTAGCTTCATGTAAATCTGGCTGACACTTGCAATTGTACAGCTTTGACTGAATCTGGATGTTCAATTTTTATTAGTGTGCACTACTTATTCGTTCAGTTTGGTTCAATACACAACTTTGGATGTTCAATTTGCTTATGCATATGATTGAAATCTGAATAAACCTTATATCTCATCTAATCTAGTGCTAAGAAACTTTCAGGACATTTATCCATACTGATTGTTTCCACGACAGTAAACTATATGCATATCTAGGATATGATGCAAGCGTGCAGTAGCATGAGAGCTCTTTCCTAATTCTAGAACAGGATGTGAAGCTTGCATCTGATTTATAAGATGTGTGTTCCTCTTTGATGTTTTCCTTTCTAATCCATTCCCTTGATGCTTCATGCGATTCACGTATGTACCATATATACTAAATTCTGGATGCCACACAAATGTGCTAGGTATTCTTATTTTCTGATGAGCTTAATTGTGTTTGTAGGTATCAAATTACACAGAATCTGCTGGAGAACAACTTTCCCAGAACCCTGAAAGAATGAGTTGTGAGGTGGAACTAAGGGGCTTTAGGTACAGAGATTGTCCGGCAGCGGCACATGTGATGGTGCTCACATGTGCGATTTGGCAAGGAAGTATGTGATCACAGTATTGGTGTTGTCAGTGGTGGCTTGCCTCGTCGCATACAATTTCTCTCAATCGATATTTTATTTGCCAGGTTGGTCCTTTGGCTGGTGAGAACTGAGAAATCACCCAGCCTAGGTTCAATTATTTACATGAGTTTGTTTCAGTATTTTTGTTAATGCCTTAGAATCTCTCCGCTTTCTCTGAAAATTTGTTTGGATGCTTTGTGCTTGGTCTCCTATAGGAAGAACATGGGGATTAGTTGCGCCGGTGCTTCCAGACTTGCCTGACATGGAATCCTCTTGTTGAGGTTTGTTTTTTCGCTCCCTTTTAACTCTCTGCACCCTCCTTTTCCCCTGCTCTTTCCAACCATGGTGATTTGGTTCATTGTATTTTCTTGAATTGTTTCTCAAGTAGTCCTACAGTGTAGGATTCATAGAGCATCCAAATAGTGTTTTCTCCTATCCAGTTGTGTCTTTAGTTTAAAAAGACACTAAGTTTCTTGGAGAGTATTGCGCGCCTTGCCGACAAAAGAAAAAGACAGAAACACATCGCATTCACATACATAGCTCCTTAAGCCTAGCGACAGAGAGCTTGTGCGCGGACACACCTCAAGCTTCCACACTTCGCTCAGACACTCCACCAGGCTGATAGAGCTTGAGTAAGTCGGTAGCTTAGTTGGCCATCTATGGGTGTGCGCCAAGATGCGCCTCCTGCGCTAGAATAGCATAATTTATGGTATTGCTATGCTAATACTCAATACTCCTACCTCGTAGTTGAAAAAACAAACATAATAGAAACCAATGCCTTGAACCCAGGTTTGATTATTTATATACCAACTCATGAGAAGGGAGTCAAATGGTATATTTCTTGATTAAGCTGAGTCCGCATTACCATGTGATGGCAACATATTCAGAGACTTACTCTAGCTCATATGAAACAGAGACCCAAAATAATGTACAACTATGCAATTTTGACATTGTGTCTGTTGGCGGTTTGGCACCACCCAAACATACAAGAATTCTATGGAGTTGATCTTTTTTCCCTTCCTCAACAAATTAATTGAGTGTTTTTGTTAATTGTTGTTTGCAGGAAGGATGCTTCTTGCAGATGTGAGGGAAGAACTTGTGGAGAGGCTCACCTCGCTCTTCACAAAAGGCCAATACATACTTGTATCTTGGATGAACTTATATATATATATGTTTGTAAATGTTCCCACTGTGGCTTTAGTGATTTCATCTACGATGCTTGTTCTAATGGATGATTTTTTTAGAAAGGGTAATGGATAAAATAATTTGGAAATTTGTTAACTGGGCCAAATTATGGGCCTGGTACTTCAAAATAATTGAGTTGTGTAAGTTTGTTGTGCTAGCAATGCTGATTGATGGAATGGATTGTTCATGAATTGGGCGAATATTATAAGCCCAGATTTTCTTGTTTGGCCTTATTGGACCAGCAAAAACAGGCTATTGGGGCGGGCTAGATAGAAATAAGTGGGCTGAAACATTATTGGGCTGAAGCCCACGCTGGCGCCACGTAGATGCCATGTTGGTGCCAAGTAGATGCCACATCAGACACATGTTGGAGCCACGTAGATGCCATGTCAGCACCATGTTGCTGCCACATCATCTCAATCCTTGACGGATTAGTCCGTCACAGAGGCTCGGGCCTAGGGCGGGCCCGTCGACTAATCGGTGACAACCAGGATCCGTCATGATGGTACAGTTATGAAATTATGACGCGATATACATGACAGATTCTAAATCCGTCTCATGCCTCCTTCCATGACGGTAATCCACTATTATGTGACAGATTGCATCCGTCATGGATTAACAAGATTCTTGTAGTGACTCTCCTGCTCCCCGTCGACTATTTTCGGCTTCACATTAAATGTCTTGAGCCATAGGCTGAAGTGTGGGGGGATGCAGAGAAAAGCTTCACACATAATGATAAACGCCAAAATGTGGAGAAAGGAATCCAGAGCTAGATCGTGAAAATCTAGCCCATAATAGAACATAAGGCCACGAACGAAGGGGTGGAGAGCGAACCCTAGCCCATGGAGGAAGTGAGAGATGAATACAACCCTCTCACCGGATTTAGGTGTGGGGATAACCTGCCCCTTGGCAGGGAGCCTGTGGGGGATTTCCGTAGTCAGGTGCCTAGCTTCTCAGAGCTTCACGATATCTTCCTCGGTGACCGAGGAGGCCATCCACCTGCCTTGGGAGCTGGATCTAGACATGACTAGAAGGCTTGGTAGCAATGAAAGAAATCGGGACATGGGCGCTGGAGCTTGAGGCTGGAAGGGCTGAGGAAGAGGTAGGCATGGGGGAGAAAGACGAGTTTGTACCCCTTTATAAAGGAGATGAATATCGAACGCCTCCTCATGGGCCTTAAAGCTTGCCTATTCCCAAGGGATCGTGCAAACGACACGGTTGGATTACCCATGCCCATATTGATAAGAATCCCATGATAAGGGGGCACGATCTCTGCTTTAACAAGATGTGCCAATAAAGACCGCGTCTCATAACATGGAGTGAGAGGCTGAAAGACGGTTCGAAATAATAACCAGGCAAGGGACATAACGTCTCGGAACGAAAGCCGTCAGTAGATGGGACTTGTTAAATATTATACCCTATTGTGATTGTATGTGGTGTCTGTTTTGCAGAACCGGACATGTTTTCTGTGTTCGAGGACTACTTTGAAGTATTCGGAGGAGGAGCCCACCTTGCAATGCCGAAGATAATCTGCGCGCCGGACACATTGTCATTGAAGCCTGGTTCAGGGGCTACTGAGGGAGTCCTGGATTAAGGGGTCCTCGGGCGTCCGGGCTATGTGACGTGGGCCGGACTAATGGGCCATGAAGATACAAGACAAAAGACTTCCTCCCGTGTCCGGATGGGACTCTCCTTTACGTGGAAGGCAAGCTTGGCATTCGGATATGAAGATTCCTTCCTCTGTAAACCGACTCTGTACAACCCTAGGTCCCTCCGGTGTCTATATAAACCGAAGGGTTTAGTCCGTAGAGTCAATCATAATCATACAGGCTAGACGTCTAGGGCTTTGCCATTACGATCTCGAGGTAGGTCAACTCCTGTAAACCCCATATTCATCCAAGATAATCAAGCAGGAAGTAGGGTATTACCTCCATCAAGAGGGCCCGAACCTGGATAAACATCATCTCCCTATCTCCTGTTAACTTCGATCCTCAGACGCACAGTTCGGGACCCCCTACCTGAGATCTGCCGATTTTGAGACCGACAGTAATCAGCACCAAATCCTCACAAATATCTCTGTTCAGAGTTTTACTTTCCTACCTAGGAATATTCCTCCTAAAGTGAGCTTTGATTTATATGTTGAAAACCATCAGATACTACTTACTGAATTTTGTGATATATGCTTGATCCCTTCTGATGGGAGCTTAGCCGAGCCTAGGCCGGCTGGGTTTGAGGAATTTTATCGCACTTTGATAGTGGGACAAGAGAGAGGGGTGTCAGCCACCACAGCTGCTAGCATACACTTTCCTGCCGTACATTATTTTGCTTTATTTGTTGCTAAGTGCTTGCTTGCTAGAAAGAAAGTAGGTGCGCTCAGTGCACCAGACTCTGCTGCTTTAAGCCGAGCGCTAGAGGGCGACAACACCCATAGCTTGGGAGCTATTGTGGCTTGTCGCCTGCATCTTAATAAATCCCAGGGTGAAATACATGGTGGGATTTTTGTTACTCGTTTGCCATCTCACTTCGAGGTCGAGATACACCCTCATGATTACCCTTTGACCTAGGTCTACCTAGACAGGGCAGCCATGGAACACCATCATTTTCTTGCACGAGATTATCCTGACATTCCCATTCCTTATAACCTGGTTTTTAGCGTTAAAACTCGTGATATTATTCCACTACCTGCACCTACTTTGTTTGATTCTGCTACCAGGGGCGCATATAGGATCATGCCTGCGGACATCATCGCCTACCGGAACGCTCATGCTGTCGCGGAAGCGGCACAGGTGGAGCCTCAGCAGTGGGACGAGTGGATGCCCGCTCCTCAGCACCCATACTACCCTCTAGGCTATTGATCGACTACCAAGTTAGGCCAAAAGCCTAAGCTTGGGGGAGTACGTGTTTCCACCAACTTTACATTCATGTTCACTTATTCCATTTGTCGGTGTCCACACTTTTTCATTGTATCATCCATGCTTAGATTTACTTTCTTACTTTCTTCTTATGTGTTCGAAAAACCATAGAAAAAACCAAAAAAATTAGTTATAGTTAATTTACTTTCTATGCATGCTTAGTAGTAATATTAAATAGAAAACCCAAAAAGATTTGTTCTTATTTTTCTTGTTGGGAACTTTCCCGTGTAAATAGTTTTTCTCGTTTTTGCTTTTCTCTTTTATTTGCTTGTTCAAGAAAACCAAAAACTCCAAAAATATTTCAGTGTGTTACTCTGAATTTCTTTTATTTTTATTCGAGTTGTGTCAAGGAGAAGACCACGATGAAAATGTTGAGTGGCTCTCATATGAATAATTGTTGAACTAATAAAGAGCACATTTTACCTTGTCTTCTCCTGTTGAATAAAATGTTTGAAGATTCCAGCTTAGTCCATGACACTCTTGCACTATTATTATTTTCATATCATTAGGTCGTGCAAGTGAAAGGCAATAATGACAACATTCGATGAACTGGCCGTGGCAGAGAGAAACTAGTATGAACTCGACTTGTTATGTCTGTGTAAATATGTGCAACCTAGTATCCATGATTCAGCCCATTATGATTAAACATGTTTGCAATGACAATTAGAGATTGTAGTTTCTCATGCCATGCATAAGTAGCTGGGAGTCAATAATGATTTATCTTGGATATCAACATTGCATTAAAATGATTGTGATGTAGTATGATGATATGGTATCCTCCTCTGAATGTTCAAGTGGCTTGACTTGGTACATGTTCATGCATGTAGTTGAATCAAAACCAACATACCCTCTATGATATTTATGTTCATGGTGTTCATATCCTACTCATGCTAGTGTCCAATGTTACTTATGCATAATGCATGGTTATGATCGTTGTTGCTCTCTAACTGGCCGCTTCTCAATCTAAATTGCTAGCCTTCTACTTGTACATCAAAAACCTTGATCCCAAAGTTATTCCAGATGAGTCCACCATACCTACCTATATCTCTACAAAAAATACACTTATGTGATGATACATGTTTGTCACAGTAGGTCACGTGTTCTGTCATGCATGTACATCCATGACAAATTTATGACAGAATCAAGATAGTCATACATGTGCTGTCGTAGAAGTGTTCCGTGACATTACCAAAATTATCATCATGGAAGTTTCCACTTCCATGATGATAAATCGCGCGTCACAGAAGTGCTTTCGTCAAGGGTGACCGACACGTGGCATCCACCGTAACGGTACGCTGTTAAGCTATCGGGCCCGGTTTTGGATCCGATAACCTGTTAACAGCCCGGACCAATGGGGATTTTCCACGTGTAAAATCATCATTGGCCAGAGGAAACACGTGTTGCCTCACCGTTGGGAAAGATGTCATCCACTCATTGGACAGGAGGCGCCTATGATAAGTCGACACGTGGCATGGCCCAACAGTGGCCCATTTCGATGAAAAAGGTTGGCCCAGTAAAAAATAGCAGGCCGGCCCATATAAGGCCCTACTTGTGTCAGGTCCATTTAAGCCCACGACCCATATGAGATGTCCCAATTCGGCCCGTTAAAGATTTAACACCATTGCAGCCCATCATCAGTTCGAGCCCGTTAACAGCCCGCTATATATTTGGGCTCAATATCGGCCCGATGAGATTTCGGCCTGTTAACGGCCCATTCAGTGGATGGGCCAATTTTCACGATGTATATCTTTCGGCCTTTTAGCGACCCATATAAATATTAGGCTAATTTCCGGCCCGATGTGTCTTTCAGCCTGTTGACGGCCCATAAATCAGTTGGGCCATTTGTAGTCGGACCTGAGTTTCGGCCTTTTAGCGACCCATTTAAGTGTTGGGCCAATTTCTGGCCCGGTGTGTGTTTTAGCCTGGTGACGGCCCATATATCTGTTGGACCATTTTTAGTTGGACATGAGTTTTGGCCTTTTAGCGACCCCATTTAAGTGTTGGGCCAATTCCCGTACATGTGTGCCTTTCAGCCTGTTAACGGACCATAAATGATTTGGGCCATTTGTAGTCGGACCTGAGTTTTGGACTTTTAACGGCCCATGCCCTTCATGGTCCAATACCAGCCTGGTTTCTCTTCCGGCCTGCTAAAGGCCCACAACACAGTTGGGCGATTTACAATACAACATGACTTTCGGCCTCTTAGCAGCCCATGCTCTTCATGGTCCAGTACAAGTACGTTGTATCTTTCGGCCTGCTAAAGGCCCAAAGTATAGTTGGGCCATATGAAGCCCGAACTTCGTAACGGCCTGTTAACGGCCCGTAAAATCAATTGGGCCCACCTATTGCCCGCTTCGATGTCAGCCTGTTAATGACCCGGGAGTTAAGAGGGCCAAGCATTAACTTTCGGCCTGGTAGCGGCCCATTAACTTAATGGGCCCACTAAAGTTCGTACATGTCTTTAGGCCAAATTAGATAATTTGAGCCCATTACGACGAGCAATTATGCACAGGACCAAAACCAATCAAGCAAAGGTACGACATACAACGAAAAACGTTGCACATCCAGCATATATTACAGGAAATTACATCCACTAGGCAATCGAAGATTGATGCCGGTGCAAATAAGTGAATAGAACCTAACGATCTACAACATCACAATCTGCAACCTCAGCACGGATGACGCCCATAAGCATGTGGGCAAGTTCTTGCTGCTTTGCTACACTGTCTTTGAAAACATTGATCAGTTGTTGTGTCACACGAATCTGCACCTCTGATTCCTCCACCATTTCCATCATTCCTTCAGCCATTAATTGGTTCACAAACATACATTTTTTCTGTTGCATTCGAGACACAGGATACTGAACAGATTCAGATGGCGATTTTGGCAGGCTTGTATTATTGATAGTCGAGAGTGTCTCGACCATTGCATCATAACATAAATTAGGAGGGGACCAAACATATTAATCATGAGTTATTGGCATATTACCTGGCCTAGATTTATTGGAAAGAAACAATGGGGTTGCCTTGCTGTTTTCAGAGTTTGTCTTCTTATCTTCAGCAGCCTGCACCAAATTAAGACACTAGCATTGCTATCATTGGCCAAGTCAGATAATAGGAAAGCAACATTGGCACAACGAACGTTTGGGAAATTATCCAACACCAAATGAACACAATATGGCACAGCTATCATCATCCAGGTACGGTAATACGAAAGCAACATTGACACAATGATTGAATGGGCAACGAGAGCATCACTACAATTCAGTAGTGTGCATGATATGAGATAGTACACTCATGCAGCTCAGTATGTAAACTACCAAGCAGTTTTCTTTACAAAAATCAACATTGGCGCCTTTAACATTTTGCTGCAACTAATTTTAGATTAGACAAAGGTTGGATTCACGCCGATTAACAAAAGACATGCTGATGTAAAAATATAGTGATATACAACAGGTACTTACATCAGCATTGGGGCACAGAGAATTCCTGCAAGATATTTTCTTCGAATAAAATCCCAATGAAGGAAATCTTCTATCATTTAACCTTATTTTCTAAAATAGATATGGGTAAGAAACATGTAGAAAATATGATCAGAATGCTATAAAATTTCATGATGCGAGGATACGCACACGCTTCTTAGAATGGAGTTGACATTCTTTGCTGGACTGGAGCAGACTAGTTCTTTGGCCACTGGAATCTGCTTATTATTAGTGGGAGTTGGGTTTCTCTGTGCTGGAGTAGTATCTATGAAAAATGGAGTTGGTTTATTATCTCCTGGCGTTTGGATCTTTTGCAAAGACCTGGTTCGTAACCCTTCAAATTCTAACATAGCTATCTTCCCCTTGCATGCCTATATACAAGAATAGTGCTTCAATTATAAAACATGTTATAGCAGAGGTGGAATAGGTACCGAAGAATAGAAAGGCATGACATATTAAAATGTATTCCCTCCATCCGGAAATAAATGGATGGGTCTAGGCGTATTTCAGTTCTAGATACATCCAGTTTTATCCATTTCTGCGACATGTAATCCGGACGGAGGGAGTATGATGTAAGAGCTAGAGATACGACAGGACAACACAGTAAAAAAACACTGAAAACCCACTGCAGAACCAAAGTAATCAAACCCACTGATATGATATAGTACACTCATGCAGCTCAGCATGCAAAACTACCAGGCAGTTTTATTTATAAAAAACAACATTGTGGCCTTTAATCATACATTTTGCTACAACTAAATTTAGATCAGATAAAGGTTGGATTCACGCCGACTAACAAAATACATGCTGAGGTAAAAATATAGTGATATACAACAGGTACTTACATCTGCATTGGAGTACAGAGAATTCCTGCAAGAATCTTTCCTCACAGACGATACCAGTGAAAAAATTCTTCTATCTGTTAAGCTTATTTTCTAAAAGAGAGATGGGTAAGAAACATGTAGAAAATATGATCAACATGCTATAAAATTTCATGATGAAAGCATACACATATGCTTCTTAGAATGAAGTTGACATATTTTTGCTGGACTGGAGCAGACTAGTTCTTTGGCCACTGGAATCTGCTTATTATCAGTAGGAGTTGGGTTTCTCTGTGCTGGAGCAGTATCTATAAAAACTGGAGCTGGTTTATTATCTCCTGGCATTTGGGTCTTTTGCAAAGACCTGGTTTGTAACCCTTCAGATTCTAACATAGTCGTCTTCCCCTTGCATGCCTTGTATAGAAGAATGGTGCTTCAATTATAAAACATGCTATAGCACAGAGATGGAATAGGTACTGAAGAATAGAAAGGGATGACATATTGCCATCTATTCCCTCCATCAGGAAAAAATGGATGGGCCTAGGCGTATTTCAGTTCTAGATACATCCTTTTTTTATCCATTTCGGCAACATATAATCCGGACGGAGGGAGTATGGTGTAAGAGCTAGGGATACGATAGGACAACATAGTAAAAAACACTAGTTAAATGTAAAACATAAAATCGTATGCTAGCGGAATACGTACAGAAAAAACTAAGGCAACATACACGTGTATGATTGGGAAACTAAGATGGTGATAACCCACAAGTATAGGGGATCAATTGTAGCCTCTTCTGATAAGTAAGAGTGTCGAACCCAACGAGGAGCTAAAGGTAGAACAAATATTCCCTCAAGTTCTATCGACCACCGATACAAATCTATGCACGCTTAACATTCGCTTTACCTAGAACAAATATGAAACTAGAAGTACTTTGTAGGTGTTTTTGGATAGGTTTGCAAGAATATAAAGGGTGTGTAAATAAAAAATTGGGTGCTATTTAGGTAAAGACACAACTAATTTAGTTTTAGTAAAGAGCTTTTTTGTTACAAGAAAGTTATTTGTCCCTAGGAAATCGATAACTAGACTAGTAATCACTATTGCAATTTTATTTGAGGGAGAGGCATAATATAACATACTTTCTCTACGTGGATCATATGCACTTATGATTGGAACTCTAGCAAGCATCCGCAACTACTAAAGATCATTAAGGTAAAACCCAACCATAGCATTAAAGTATCAAGTCCTCTTTATCCCATACGCAAACAACCTACTTACTCGGGTCTGTGTTTCTATCACTCATGCCACCCACCATAAGCAAATCATGAACATATTGCAAACCATACAACGGGAATCCCTCATGCTTGCGCGACACAGAGAGCACCATAGGACAACACCAATAATAAAACATGCAACTCAAACCAATCATGATCATCAATTAACCCATAGGACAAAACGGATCTACTCAAACATCATAGGATAGCCATACATCATTGGGAAATAATATATAGCGTTGGGAACCATGTTTAAGTAGAGATTACAGTGGGTAAAAGAGGGGTTACACCGCTTCATAGAGGGGAGAAATGTTGGTGATGATGGCGGCGAAGTTGTTGTTGAAGATTGTGGTGATGATGATGGCCCCCGGTGGCACTCTGGCACCACCGGAAGCGATGGGGAGAGAGCCCCCCTCCTTCTTCTTCTTCTTCCTTGACCTCCTCCCTAGATGGGAGAAGGGTTTCCCTTTGGTCCTTGGTCTCCATGGCTTGGGAGGGGTGAGAGCCCCTCCGAGATTGGATCTGTCTCTCTATCTCTCTCGGTTTCTGCGTTCTCAGATTCTTCCCTTTCACCGTTTCTTATATTCCCGGAGATCCGTAACTCCGACTGGGCTGAAATTTTAACACGATCTCTATCCGGATATTGGCTTTCTTGAGGCGAAAGAAGGGCATCAACCGCCTTACGGGGTGGCCACGAGGGCCCAGGGCGCGCCTGCCCCCCTGGGTCGCACCCCCTGCCTCATGGCCCCCTCAGGCATCATCTCGTGTTGACTTTTCTTCCCAAAAATCACATATATTCCAAAAAAAATCTCCGTCAGTTTTTATCCCGTTTGGACTCCGTTTGATATGGATTTACTGCGAAACAAAAAACATGCAAAAAACAGGAACTGGCACTGGGCACTGGATCAATATGTTAGTCCAAAAAATAGTATAAAAAGTTGCCAAAAGTATATGAAAGTTGTAGAATATTGGCATGGAACAATCAAAAATTATAGATACGATGGAGACATATCAACATCCCCAAGCTTAATTCCTGCTCGTCCTCGAGTAGGTAAATGATAAAAAAGATAATTTTTGATGTGGAATGCTACCTAGCATAATCTTGATCACATATCTAATCATGGCATGAATATTAAGATACGAGTGATTCAAAGCAATAGTCTAGCATTTGACATAAATACAATAATACTTCAAGCCTACTAATGAAGCAATCATGTCTTTTCAAAGTAACATGGCCAAAGAAAGTTATCCCTACAAAATCATATAGTCTGGCTATGCTCCATCTTGACCACACAAAATATTCACATCATGCACAACCCCGATGACAAGCCAAGCAATTTTTTCATAATTTTGACGTTATCAAACCTTTCCAACTTTCACGCAATACATGAGCGTGAGCCATGGGCATAGCACTATAGGTGGAATAGTATGGTGGTTGTGGAGAAGACAAAAAGGAGAAGATATTCTCACATCAACTAGGCGTATCAACGGGCTATGGAGATGCCCATCAATAGATATCAATGTGAGCAAGTAGGGATTGCCATGCAACGGATGCACTAAGAGCTATAAGTGTATGAAAGCTCAGACTGAAAACTAAGTGGGTGTGCATCCAACTTGCTTGCTCATGAAGACCTCGGGCATTTGAGGAAGCCCATCATCGGAATATACAAGCCGGGTTCTATAATGAAAATTCCCACTAGTATATTAAAGTGATAACTCAAGAGACTCTCTATATGAAGAACATGGTGCTACTTTGAAGCACAAGTGTGGTAAAAGGATAGTAACATTGTACCTTCTCTCTTTTCTCTCATTTTTTATTTTTTATTTTTATTTCTCTCTTTTTTGGTGGGCTACTTTGGCCTCTTTTTTTTGTGGGCTTCTTTGGCTTCTTTTATTTTTTTGTAAAGTCCGGAGACTCATCCCAACTTGTGAGGGAATCATAGCTTCCATCATCCTTTCCTCACATAGGACAATGCTCTAATAATGATGATCATCACACTTTTGTTTACTTACAACTCAATATTACAACTCGATACTAGAACAAAGATATGACTCTATATAAATGCCTCTGGCGGTGTACAGGGATGTGCAATGATCTAGCATAGCAATGACATCAAAAAATAGACAAGCCAAGAAGACATCATGCTAGCTATCTTACGATCATCCAGGCAATATGACAATAAATGCTCAAGTCATGTATATGATGATGATGGAAGTTGCATGGCAATATATCTTGGAATGGCTATGGAAATGTCATAGGTAGGTATGGTGGCTGTTTTGAGGAAGGTATGTGGTGGGTTTAAGGTACAGGCGAAAGTTGCGCGGTACTAGAGAGGCTAGCAATGGTGGAAGGGTGAGAGTGCGTATAATCCATGGACTCAACATTAGTCATAAAGAACTCACATACTTATTGCAAAAATCTATTAGTCATCGAAACAAACTACTATGCACATGCTCCTAGGGGATAGATTGGTAGGAAAAGATCATCGCTCGTCCCCGACCGCCAGTCATAAGGAAGACAATCAATAAATAAATCATGCTCCGACTTCATCACATAACAGTTCACCATACGTGCATGCTACGGGAATCACAAACTTCAACACAAGTATTTCTACAATCCAAAACTACCCACTATCATGACTCTAATATCACCATCTTTATATCACAAAACTATTGCAAGGAATCAAACATATCATATTCAGTGATCTACAAGTTTTATGTAGGATTTTATGACTAACCATGTGTATGACCAATTCCTGTCATCTCTCTAAATAGATATATAAGTGAAGCAAGAGAGTTTAATTCTTTCTACAAAAGATATGCCCATGCTCTAACAAATATAAGTGAAGCAAAAGAGCATTCTACAAATGGCGGTTTTCTATGTAAAGAGAAATAGGCAATCCAAACTTCAAATGATATAAGTGAAATGCATGAAGAATTCTATAAAGCCATACTCAAAAGATATAAGTGAAGGGCAAAGAGCATTATATAAATCAACCAAGGACTATCTCATACCAGCATGGTGCATAAAATAAAAGTGAACACTAAATGCAAAAGACGCTCCAAGATTTTCACATATCGCATGAACGAAACGAATCCGAAAACATACCGATATTTGTTGAAGAAAGAGGGGATGCCTTCCGGGGCATCCCCAAGCTTAGACGCTTGAGTCTCCTTAAATATTTACTTGGGGTGCCTCGGGAATCCCCAAGCTTGAGCTCTTGCCTCTCTTCCTTCTTCTCACATCGAGACCTCCTCGATCATCGAACACTTCATCCACACAAAACTTCAACAGAAAACTCGGTAAGATCCGTTAGTATAATAAAGCAAATCACTACTCTAAGTACTATTGCAAACCAATTAATATTTTGTTTTGGAATTTTTTCTACTGTAATATAACTTTTCCATGGCTTAATCCACTGATATAAATCATTAGTTTCATCAAAACAAGCAAACTATGCATCAAAAATAGAATCTGTCTAAAACAGAATAGTCTATAATAATCTGAATATTCACCATACTTCTGATACTTAAAAAATTCTTCCAAAATTAGGAAAATAAAAACATTTGTATAGAAAAAGAGTGCAAAAATAATCAGAACCATTTGACGTTCCAGTAAAAAATGTAAAATCGCGCACTACAGCCAAAGTTTCTGTACTACACCGTACAAACCAACAAGCAAAGTAAACATCCTAAAGGCAAACCTTGGCACATTGTTTCTATAATACAATGGAATTGTATAAGGGGATAATTATTTTTGTTGAAAAGTTTCTGTAATCAAGATTCACAAAGTTTCCATGAGCATGAACAAAGTTCAAGGCTAGCTCCCACTTCAACAATGCTTGTCTTTCTCACTTTCGCTTTTGTTTTTGAAAAAGCTTTGGGTTCCCCTATTTATTTTTGTTGTTTTTAAATTATATTAAAGCACTCAACATAAGTAAATGACTCTCTAAAACTTCCGTGTTGTCTCCCTGGTAGTGCTTTCTTTAAAGCCATTAAGCTAGCCATATAGTGCTCAAGTAGTGAATCCACCCGGATCCCAAGGTATATCAAAGCCAATTTTAATTAACAATGATTTGTAATTTAGTAGTGAGCACAAAGTAACATATATCATGTAACAATGAGGTCTAACTCTCTTCCTATGCATCGGCATGTCATAAAAGAACAATTAATGCACACATAGTAAAGGCCAATGCATAGTACAAACAGTTTCTTGCAATTTTATCGTATTGGAAACATAGAGAGGTGGAGATATAGTTCCTCTCTCATAATAACTGCAAGTAGGAGCAGCAACACATGCATATTATATCTATCAAAATCATCATGTGTAGTAGTAAAAGGCAACCCATCAATATAATCCTTAATAAGCACAAACTTCTCCGATATAGTGTAGTTTGGAGAATTCAAAAAGATAATAGGACTATCATGTGTGGGTGCAATAGCAACAATTTCATGTTTAACCTAAGGAACTATAGAAAGTTCATCTCCATAAGCATAATTCATACTGGCATCTTGGCCACAAGCACAGCAAGCATCATCAAAAAGGGATATTTCAAAAGAATCAATAGGATCATAGCAATTATCATAGCATTCATCCTTCGGTAAGCATGAAGGGAAATTAAACAATGTATGAGTTGAAGAGTTACTCTCTCTAGAAGGTCGGCACAAGTAGCTAATCTGCTCTTCCTCCTTTTGTTCTTTGCTCTCCTCATCATCTTTTTCATCCAATGAGCTCACAGTTTCATCAATTTCTTTTTCCATAGACTCCTACAAAATATTAGTCTCTTCTTGGACAGCGGAGAAGTCCTCAATATATGGTTCAACATAGGCATTAGAAGCATAATTATCATAGCAACATTTAAGTAAGGCAAAATTTTCAGATTTGTAAAGAGTAGCATCATACTTTTCAATCAAAGAAGCAATTTCGTAAGCACCCTTAAAAGCAACAAATTCTTCAATTTGTTGAACATCATAGTAATTATAAACACCCTTAGCATACGAAGATACGATATTATCACTAAACTCACGTTGGTAAGGAAGGTGTTTCTTAGGGTTTTTAGAACAACAAGTAAAATCATATATTTCACATAAATTTCAAGCATAGCATTGCAAATGATGAATTTGACCCAGTAAAAGTTTCCCTTTTTCAGATATATGGTGTCACACATAACAAGCATGCTCATCTAAAGATTTGCCCTCAACTAAGCTAGTTGGGGTTTCAGCACGACCACATAGGGATCGAAGATGATCCAAGTAATAAGCTTCAGGAGTGTGATAGATTTCGAGTGGTTCTTCAAGCATTGGTTCAGTAGGTACAACTATTTTTTTTTGGTATTTTGCGTTTCCTACCCATAACTGAAGATAGAAAACAACTAAGAACCGGAAATAAGTATTACTTAGTGATAAAGCAAACAAGCACACATGAGAATATTCACCCCACGCTATTGCTCCCCCGCAACAGCGCCAGAAAAAGGTCTTGATAACCCACAAGTATAGGGGATCAATTGTAGCCTCTTTCGATAAGTAAGAACATCGAACCCAACGAGGAGCTAAAGGTAGAACAAATATTCCCTCAAGTTCTATCGACCACTGATACAACTCTACGCACGCTTAACGTTCGCTTTACCTAGAACAAGTATGAAACTAGAAGTACTTTGTAGCTGTTTTTGGATAGGTTTGCAAGAATATAAAGAGTATGTAAATAAAAGGTGGGGGCTGTTTAGGTAAAGACACAACTAAGTTAGTTTTAGTAAAGTGCTTTTTGTTACGAGAAAGTTATTTGTCCCTAGGCAATCGATAACTAGACCGATAATCACTATTGCAATTTTATTTGAGGGAGAGGCATAAGCTAACATACTTTCTCTACTTGGATCATATGCACTTATGATTGGAACTCTAGCAAGCATCCACAACTACTAAAGATCATTAAGGTAAAACCCAACCATAGCATTGAAGTATCAAGTCCTCTTTATCCCATACGCAAACAACCTACTTACTCGGGTCTGTGTTTGTATCACTCATGCCACCCACCATAAGAAAATCATGAACATATTGCAAACCCTACATCGGGAATCCCTCACACTTGCGCGACACGGAGAGCACCATAGGACAACACCAATAATAAAACATGCAACTCAAACCAATCACGATCATTAATTAACCCATAGGACAAAACAGATCTACTCAAACATCATAGGATAGCCATACATCATTGGGAAATAATATATAGCGTTGGGCACCATGTTTAAGTAGAGATTACAGCGGGTAAAAGAGGGGTTACACCGCTGCATAGAGGGGGGAAGAGTTGGTGATGATGGCGGTGAAGTTGTTGGTGAAGATTGCGGTGATGATGATGGCCCCCGGTCGCACTCTGGCGCCACCGGACACGAGGGGGAGAGAGCCCCCTCCTTCTTCTTCCTCCTTGACCTCCTCCCTAGATGGGAGAAGGGTTTCCCTATGGTCCTTGGTCTCCATGGCATGGGAGGGGCGAGAGCCCCTCCGAGATTGGATCTGTCTCTCTGTCTCTCTTTGTTTCTGCGTTCTCATATTCTGCCCTTTCACCGTTTCTTATATTCCCGGAGATCCGTAACTCTGATTGGGCTGAAATTTTAACACGATCTCTATCCAGATATTGGCTTTCTTGCGGCGAAGGAAGGGCATCAACCGCCTTACGGGGTGGCCACGAGGGCCGAGGGCGCGCCTGCCCCCTGGGGCGCACCCCCTGCCTCGTGGCCCCCTCGGGCATCATCTCATGTTGATTTTTATTCCCCAAAAATCACATATATTCCAAAAAAATCTCCGTCAGTTTTTATCCCTTTTGGACTCTGTTTGATATGGATTTACTATGAAACAAAAAACATGCAACAAACAGGAACTGGCACTGGGCACTGGATCAATATGTTACTCCCAAAAATTGTATAAAAAGTTGCCAAAAGTATATGAAAGTTGTAGAATATTGGCATGGAACAATAAAAAATTATAGATAAGACCGAGACGTATCAAATGGCATTGCAACGAAGCACTAGAACAGCACTTCAATGTAAAAAAACATGGTATGGTAGACAGATGAAATACATATTGGTGAATAACAATGCATAATATATTCAGAAGCATGATGTCCAAATTAAGCAGATGGCATTGTGGTAGAGTAGAATGACAGTACTTGAATTTGAAAACATGTTATCATTGGGGGAGTCCTGGATTAGGGTGTCTCCGGACAGCCAGACTGTATCCTTTGGCCGGACTGTTGGACTATGAAGATACAAGATTGAAGACTTCGTCTCGTGTCCGGATGGGACTCTACTTGGCGTGGAAGGCAAGCTAGGCAGTACGGATATGGATATCTCTTCCTTTTCTAACCGACCTTGTGTAACCCTAACCCTCTCCAGTGTCTATATAAACCGGAGGGTTTTAGTCCGTAGGACACAACTACAACATACAATCATACCATAGGCTAGCTTCTAGGGTTTAGCCTATCCGATCTTGTGGTAGATCTACTCTTGTACTACCCATATCATCAATATTAATCAAGCAGGACGTAGGGTTTTACCTCCATCAAGAGGGCCCGAACCTGGGTAAAACTTCGTGTCCCCTGTCTCCTATTACCATCCGCCTAGACGCACAGATCGGGACCCCCTACATGAGATCCACCGGTTTTGACACCGACATTGGTGCTTTCATTGAGAGTTCTTCTGTGTCGTCGCCATTAGGCTTCATGGCTCCTTCCATCATCGTTAGCGATGCAGTCCAGGGTTAGACTTTGCTCCCCGGACAGATTTTTGTATTCGGCGGATTTGCACTGCGGGCCAATTCGCTTGGCCACCAGGAGCAGATTGAAAGCTACAACCCTGGCCATCAGGTCAGGTTTGGAAGCTTAAACTACACGGCCGACGTCTGTGGAGACTTGATCTTCGACGGATTCGAGCCTCTACCTTGTGCGGCACGCGGTCTCAATGAGTACGATTTAGCTCTACCATCAGGCAGTGTTCAGGAGATCGCACCGGCAGCTGCTCTGACCCTCAATTCGGAGCCAGTTGCGCCATCCATGGACGGGTGGATGGACCCCGCCACTTTTTCAGCACTCGCCCCTTGGCGACATACTGAACACATTAAGGTCCCTCTCCTTGTCAGGAGGATCCTGGCCGAACTATGTCTGGTAGGATCAGGATGCGGATGATGAAGAAATACGCCGCCCACCCACCACCCACTTAGTAGCCACTGTCGATGACTTGACCAACATGCTCGACCTCGACTCCGAAGACATCAACGGTATGGACGACGATGCAGGAGACGAACAGGAACCACTGCCCACAGGGCACTGGACGCCCACTTCACCACATGACATATACATGGTGGACACACCCAAAGAAAACGATGACGAGGAACAGAAGGACGCAATGAAGGGTTGTCCCCTTGAGAAGAAGTCAAAGCGTGTCAGGACCCCGATTCCAAGTCACATCGATCTAGCCGGTAACACCTCATATCACATTGCGGCCTCACGCACGGTATCCCCACGGGTGTCGCCTTACCATGGCCCGGGACCGTTTGTGCCTTTTGGCTCACGTATATGATAGTGTCGCTAGCATCCATATGACAGAGAACCCGAGCCGACATGCCTAGTCGTGAACCCAAAGCGGCACAGACCTATGGAGATAGGCATACATGAATCACATCGAGCATGTCGGTCATCAGCGTGTGAATCCGGGCTGTAGCACTGGGCTAACAGGACTTCGGGGAACCCGGGCTGTAGTAGGCTAGGCAGGACTCCGGAAGTCACTGTGTGACATTTCCCCGAAGGGACAGACATAGGAACAAAGTGAATCACATGCCGGCCAGTCAAGTGTCCTGAGCAGTAGTGCTGGGCTAGCAGGACTCCAGTGAACCGGGCTGTAGCGGACTACTATGGCTTGAGGAGCACTAGACTACATTTCCCCATAAGAAAGGCTGCCAAGGATAAACAACTAGATTTTCGGATCCCACACATACCAAGCATTTCAATCATACACAGAATATGCTCGATATGTGCAAATACAACATGGCATCACAACAAAACTCTACAACTCAAGTACTTTATTTAAAGGCTCCAGAGACCCATACATAACAAGTACGTACAGGTAGGGGTCACATGACCCGACACTCAAGCCATACAAGCATAAAAACACATGCAGAAGCAAATAGTCTGAGTACAGACACTAGAAAGAAAGAAGGCTTCTCGAAGCCTATCTATCTACATATGGCCCTCCATGGCCAGGATCACCACCTGGGTGGCAAGTCACTCATCGACGTCGAGATCTACATAAAACCCATCGGAGGGGGCGGTGTTGTCGTCTGAAAACAGTAATTAAACAAACATGAGTACAAAGGTACTCAGCAAGTCTTACATCAGAACCTACTATACATGCTCATTCTCAAGAAGGTGGTGGAGTTATTGCATCAAGCCAGCTTTGACTCTTGGCTAAGCTATCCTGCGGGACACCACTAGTAAAATAGTTTTCGCACACGAGTCCACTAATCACCAACACAATACTCCACCAGGGATCCTCCCTCGTCATCCTACGAGAGGGCCATCCTTGGTACTCACACTTCTCTTGAGTCTTTTAGTAGTATCCATTAACTTGTCTATGAACTGTATAGGCAACCAAGTAGTCCTTTACCGCAGACGCGGCTATTCGAATAGATGATGTTAACCTTGCAGGGGTGTAATTCTTCATACATGCTTTCACCACTTACCGCCGTTTACACGACATGTACTCGGCAACCTTCAAGCGGAAAGCCCAACGAGGGTGTCGGCCACGGCCTACCTAAACACTCGAGTCTCTAGTCCATGTTTATCGCCTATCCTGGTTCCATCCGTAGGGAGTTCGGCCGAGGTTTCCACATACGGCCCCGAACGATGTGAACAGGGTCCCGAGACGCCAAACGGGCGCCCGGCATACCCGGCCACTTTGTATCTACCACAACATAGCCCACCCCTAGGGTCAGCGCTACGCACGGCCGCCAACACATAACCTACAAACACCAGAAACTAATTGCAACTCCTAGACAGAGTACTAGGGTGATTAAGAAGCCGAGAGGGTCCATTGGTTTCGGTCCCAATGTATGTTAGTAACTGAATCTTAAATCACACATACAGATCTCAGTTCTTAGGGACGGCCTCAATGAAACAACCCACCATGTACTCCTACATGGCCTCTCATCGATACCATTACCAAATCATGTTCAACACATCCCTCACATTACCGACATAATCATTTCACTCTAGCCCATCACCTAGATGAACCAGACCTGACACAACTCTAAGCATAGCAGGCATAGCAAGGTAGGAAACACATACAAGGCTCAATCAACTCCTACACATGCTAGTGGGTTTCATCTAGTTACTGTGGCAATGACAGGTCATGCAGAGGATAAGGGTTCAACTACCGTAGCACACAGCAGTTTGAAACATTGTTGTCTTAATGCAATAAATGAGAGCAGAGGCGAGAACATGGGATTGTATCGATATGATCAATGGGGCTGCTTGCCTGATGTAGTGGTAGTAGGGTACTGCCCTTCAGACGGATATTTGGGGTTATCCTCGGAGGCAGAACCTACCACGAAAGACACACCGAACATAATCAACACATGAAAATATGCAATAATATGATTCATGCTATGACATGGCAAAATTAACGTGTCTTGGCCTAATGCAAGCTAAAACAGAAACGAATGAACCCATTTGAATCAAAGATTCAAATGTTAGTTCATTTAACATAGCCATATTAGTGCATTATCTTATTTTGCTTAAACAGCAAGGTTAACTTGTTTTGTCATGCATGAAACAATTACCAATGGATAGATTGAATTTTTCTGATCAAAATTCATATATAAATCTTTTCATTTGGAGTTACAGATTAATTTCTATGAGTTTTTAAAGTTTGCAACAATTTCTGGAATTCTGTATATAAAAATAAATCTAGAAATTAGTTATTGCATCAGCAGTGCGTCAGGGTGATGTCAGTGGTCAATGGGGACGTCCAGGTCAACCTGACCAGTGGGTCCCGCGTGTCAGCAGTGATTTAAACTAACTAAATTTAGTTAAAACTAATCTGGGTTAATTAGCAGAAGGGGGGCCCACTTGTCATAGACTCAAGGGAGTCAACCTGGCCCACCAAGTCAAGGTCAACGGGTCAAACCCTCCGGTGAGGATAGACGCGGTGGAGGGCGGCGGGATTCCTCCTCCGGCGACCAAATGGCCCGCGGAGGGCATCTACGTGCTGCTGGTGAACTCGCGCGCCGAGTGGAGCAAGCGGTGTGTGCGGGGGTGGCCAGAGATGACGCCGGCGTCGAGCCAGGCAGCGGCCGGAGTTCGGGCGTGCACGGAAACGGCGTTAGGAGGCACGGCAGGGGGCGCAGAGGGGTGCTACGGCCTCCTGGGGGTGCAGTGAGTGTGTTGGACACGGTTGTGTGGCCGGTGGTTGGCCGGAGACACGTCGGCGACGAGCTCGGCGGTGGCACGTGCGGTGATGCTTCGTGCGGTTGCTACGGTGCACGAGAAAGCAAACGGAGAGGATGGGGAGGTAGCTGAGCGTGAGCGGTCACGTAGGAATGGACGGTGCGGTCGGGGATGAGCTGATGCGGTGGCGACGACGAAGAGGATCTCCGGCGATGGCGTAGTCGGACGAGGTTGTTGCAGAGGCTGCGGGGCAAGCGAGCACTTGGGGCTCGGCTTGCTCGAAGGAGTGGAGGGCGGCGGAGCTTCTAGACACGGTGGCTCGGCGCGGGGACAATGGAGGGCGCGACTACGGCGGCAGTGCGGCGGCAGGTGCGTCGGCCATGGTGCGGGAGAGCGAGGGAGAGAGGCAGGGGGGGCGAGTGAGGTGTCCACGGGGTCGGGGCGGCGACGTGGAGCCTATCCGGTGTCCAGGCGTGTGAAGCGACAAGCTGCTGGCGCCGTGGCGAGCTCGCGCTCGCCGGTGTCAGCTCTCTGCCTGCCTGGCGGGGACGAAGCAGCTGGCTGGCATGGGCCAGCACAGCACTGGGCCGCCAGGTGGGCCGACTGATGGGCTGCGGCCAGGTAAGTTCTCTCCCTCTCTTTTAATTTCTGTTTTCTATTTTTTCTGTAGGTTTGTGGCTTTATTAAAAATTGCTAGGCACTTCTAAAAATCCTGAAAATAATCAGAGGCTCTGTTTAGAATATTTCCAACAGCCCACACTTATCTTTAGAATTATTTGAGCATTTAAAATATTTACTAGCATTCAAATGCCCAAATGCAGATTACATATGATTTAACTCAATGACCTTCTGTTGACCTAGAAAATTGTGCACCAATTTTGCCAGAGGTTCTAACCCAAGACAAAGAGAGTGAACTTTTTAGAAGGGCATTTCAGGTTCATTGAAAATATTTTTAGTAAACCTTAGTTGATTCCAGAGGGGGTGCTGGGGGTTCTGTCTTCCCCAATTCATGTTTCTGATGAAAGGTAGACATGATGCAACATTCTAAAGCATGACTAGCTAGGATGTGACAAAGCGGCGGCGTAAGCGCCGCTCCAAATCCCGCCCCGACAGAAACAACGATCATATAGACCCAGTGATAGAGTAGGGTGAACCATCGCCGGATCACGGCAATACCGAGAATCAAACCGAACAACCTGACTCTGTCAAAGATAATAGTCTGGACGACCTCACACCGGATAGACACCTGAGCAACAGAATGCTCGTCAAAGGCTTGTTGCCACCGCGAGGAGTCTAAAAAAGCAGAAGCGAAGACTCAAGGCTGCACAAGACAGATTCGGAATTAGATGGAGCAAAGTACTCAACGCAGCAGCGAAGTACGGCGGTAATCGCCCCACCAAGAGCTACCCGAAGCGGAAGTTGCTACCCGAATTCGATGAGGAGGCTTTCGATCCCCCGCAACCAAAAATCAAAACAGCCACCTGGCCGGATAGATGACCTCACGGCCAATATAGAGCGGCAAACAACGCCACACATAAGCCAATACGCGATCCACGCAAGGGCTCGCATCAAAAGGATGGCGCAACCAGATCCATCTATGGACCACGCAAGCACGCTCCAGCATACGATGCAACACAACAAACATCCGAACAACGCGGTACACCCAGATACAGGGGTGCCGCACACCCCCTATGTTTCACAGATGAGGTGCTGGACCATGAATTTCCAGAGGGATTCAAACCCATAAACATAGAGGCATACGACGGAACAACAGACCCTGGGGTCTGGATTGAGGACTATATCCTCCATATCCATATGGCTCGAGGAGATGATCTCCACGCCATCAAGTACTTACCCCTCAAGCTCAAAGGGCCAGCTCGGCACTGGCTTAAAAGCCTCCCCGGAAACTCCATTGGATGCTGGGAATAGCTAGAAGACGCTTTTCAGGCAAATTTTCAAGGGACTTATGTCTGACCCCCGGATGCGGACGATTTGAGTCATATAACTCAACAGCCCGGAGAGTTAGCCTGAAATCTTTGAAACGGATTTCTTATTAAAAAGAACCAAATAGTTTATTGTCTGGACGCCGAAGCCTTGGCAGCTTTTAAGCATAGCGTCCGCGACGAATGGCTTGCCAGACACCTCGGCCAAGAAAAGCCGAGAACAATGGCAGGATTAATAAGCCTCATGACCCGCTTTTGCGTGGGTGAGGATAGCTGGCTAGCCAGATGCAGCACCAGCGTCCCAAGTACATCCGAAGTTAGAGATGAAAATGGGAAATCACGACGCAGCAAAAATAATAAGCGTCGGAATAAAGAAGACAGCCCGAAGAGCACGGCGGTAAACGCCGGATTCAGAAGCTCTCGGCTAGGTCAGCAAAAGCCGCCCTCTAAAGCGCCAGAGATGAACTGTCCAGCCTCAACAAAATTCTGGACCAAATATGTCAGATCCATAGCACCCCTAGTAAACCCGCTAATCATACCCACAGAGAATGTTGGGTCTTCAAGCAGTCCGGCAAGTTCAACGCCGTACCGAAGGGGCAGGATACACCAAGTGAAGACGAGGATGAGCCTCTCAAGCAAGACACTGGGGAACAAAAGAAATTTCCACCAGAACTCAAAACAGTAAACGTGTTACACGTGATAAAGGGGAGAAACAGAGCGGCACTCCCAGATAAATATGCTCAAGGGCCTATCACCGTGGAGTCCTGCCATTGGTCGTTTCAACCAATCACCTTTGGCCATCGGGATTACTCAGCAAGTATCTGACGTGCAGGATGGGCTGCCTTGGTATTAGACCCAATAATTGACGGATACCACTTCACACGAGTCCAGATGGACGGTGGCAGCAGTCTAAACCTGATATATCAGGACACAATCCGCAAAATGGGGATAGACCCAACGAAAATTTGCCTCAGCAATACTACCGTTAAAGGAGTAACGCCAGGCCCAGGGGCTCATTGCATGGGCTCCCTGCTACTAGAAGTTATATTCGGCTTCCCTGATAACTTCCGTAGCGAAAATTTAACCTTCCGCATTGCTCCATTCCAAAGTGGCTATCAAGCACTACTTGGACGCGAAGCTTTCGCTCACTTTAATGCAATACCGCATTACACTTCCCTCACGCTTAAGATGCCCGGTCCACGTGGAATCATTACAGTAAATGGAAATATTGAGCGATCCCCTGCGCGCCGAGGAGTTTGCAGCTGCCGCGGTAGCCGCACACTAAAATGGCCTCACCAACTAAAGTATTCAATAGGTCGTCAAGACCACGGACACGGTTAGACGACTCCAGCGCAGCTATATGAAATCGTACAGGTTTGATGGCCACACCCCTATCATAAACACAAGGGGCTCAACGCGAGCAGACAAGTGGCAATTTTTACTCATCTTGAAATTTACATGGTTTCTTTAAAACCTACCTTTTTGCACGACAGATTTTCACCTTAGTTCCTATCTTTTACAGATGACCACCGTGCTACACCCGTCCAGGATACGGCACAACGGAGACACAGGCGCAGACGTGCAGCAGGGACCCGTCCCAAGGATTCTTTTTAGATTAAGACCCTGTGTCAACCTTTTTTACTGTCTCTTGTTGATACACATCCCTCGGGTTCTCAGTACAATTGAGAAGGATGCTGGCGTCTTGGCATGTGGCCATGTCAGAATAATGCACGTACCTGGACACCAGGGGCTTCTTACAAAGGGCACAATTTAGGCCCGGTTTATACCATAAAGATCGAATACCTTAGGGAGTGTTCGGCGTCGCGAGTTTGGACTTATATGCATCAGCTCCGAATCATGTCTTTGGTCAAATGTTGGGTTTGCCCGGCTCCTATGTTTTGGTACCTTACGTTCTGCTCTATCGGCTAAGGTAGCACTAGGAGAACTACTGCGATTGTGCCCCGGGTCATCCGGACAAGCACCTCAGTAGAGAAAGCCGAAAACTGACTATCATGATATAGCGTGAGACTGGTCAACCACTCGATGACCTATCGGAATGTTAGAATTCCTCCGCCTTAACGAAGGGCCATTTCTCGGCCAGGCACGTACGCGCCCTGAATTCGGGAGAGTGCGGAGCCACCAGGGGGTATATAGTAGCCCCACCGTCAAACTCCTATGGCTAAGTGAAAGTGTTAAAGCATTATAGTCCGATTGCCTCGTTTGCTGCGCTATCACCTCCTTAATAGGACCGAGACCTTGGGTTAAGTGTGAACACGTGTCTTCTGCGAACACCTCTGCATTATATGCGTGGGGGCTGAAGCCGACGACTGCAATCTTTCAGGTTATACACATGTATACATAAATGGCCGCACAGGAGGCATCATACTACTTTCAGGAAAAAGTATAAATACAGCCTTAATAAATTTCATAAAAACATTGTGTTTACAATGGGAATACATGTCACTCAAACATAATATTCTTCGAGCACTGGGCCTCTATCAAACGACCACCCTCGAGAACCTCTTCAAAATAGTGCTCGGCAGCCACTCGTCCTATGGCCGAACCCTGTGCCGCAACAGTGGTAGCATCCATCTCCGCCCAGTATGCTTTAACACGGGCAAGGGCCATCCGCGAGCCTTCTATGCACGCCGACTTCTTCATCGCATTGATGCGTGACACCGCACCAAGGAACTGCTGCACTAAGCTGAAATAGTTGTTCGTCTTCGGCTTTTCCGGCCACATCTGATCCACGACAGACCTCATGGCGAGTCCGGACAACCTATTGAGTCCGGCCCATTTGGCTAGCTGATCAGTCAACGGAAGCGGACGCTCTAGAACGTTAAATTGCGACCAGAACAGCTTGTCGACTTCCTGATCTGTTTGATCTCGGAAGTATTTGGCCGCATCGACAGCGCTCGCCGCCAAGTCGATATATGCGTCTGCCGAACTCCACAGCCGATCCAGAGGGGCATACCACGGATCTCCGAACATCCTCCGCAGCATAAAGGGCTTCCCAGCCGCAATATCCCCGGCTTCATGCAGCTCCTCCTTCTTCGCTCTCATAGCAGAGCGGGTGTCTTTGTTCGCCATCGTGGCCTATTCACGGTCCGTTGCCTTCGCTCAGTTTTCTTTTTCAAGGAACTGGCAATGGTCGGCAGTGTCTTTCAACTTTACGGCCATCTTGGCCATCTTCTCTTTTCTTTCGCAATGCGTGGCCTTCTCGGCTTTCAACTCTTCGGCCACCTTCAAAGCAGCCGCATTACTAATCCTTGCTTTTTCTTTGGCTCGGGCAAGTTCCGCCCACAGGGTATCCACGGTGGAAGCTCCATCTGCAGTCACAACATATTAAAGATACTGGCATCATGCTACTTTTACTATGTGGCATTCACCAGAAAATACCACTTACCCTATGCCTCGTCAAGCCTCTTGTTAACAAGCTCGATGTCAGCATCCGCCGCATCCAGTTGTCGCTTTAGTTCAGCAAACTCATGAGTCCGGCTAGCCACCGGAGCTCCCACTACCTGCACATTAATGCAGTATGGTTATTGCCTGGGACTACGATCCTCCGTTTGCTGCCGTTCTCGGCAAAAACCAGAGTCTCAGGGGCTACTATGTACACAGGGCACACCTAAAAATGTGCGGTACCATCACAAATGTATATTATTTTACGTACCTCAAAGCCCGTTAGTAGACTCATAAAGGCATCATGCAACCCGCTTTCGGCAGATGAAATCCTTTCCATCACCGTACCCATCAATGTACGGTGTTCTTCTGAGATAGCCGCTCGCTCCAACATCTCTCTCAGTACGTCCGACCGCATACCGTACGGTGCCGGACTCTTCTGTTTGCTCTCTTCGAGACCCGGACGCTGGAGACTTTGGGTGACTATAGGATTATCTTCTGGCCTCACCGGATCCGGAGAGGCCCTCCATGACGACACTTCAAGGTCGCCTGCTTCTTGAGCGGAGGAGTCCGGGGGAGGCGTTTCGCTCTCCATCATCTCCGAATAAGATCCCCCGAAGACGAGCTCTGCTGAGAAGGGCTAAGATCCGAACTACAAGATAAATACTTCGGTTATTTTCCTCAGAGGTAAGGTAATATATCTTCACTATTAAAAGTAATTTTCAATTACTTACAGCTCGTTAGAGGTCTGATCCCCACGTGGACTTTGTGCGGCAAGAGCACCCTCCAAGGCTGGACCCTCTGGTGGAGATGTCTTCTCCCGCTTGGAAACCTTGGTTTCCGGATCTCCAGAGGTAGTCATCTTCCTTCCTCGGGGTGAGAGAATGTCAAATTCCTCCCCTCGGTTATCCTCCCTCATGGAGGCACTCGTTCCCTCGGTCGGAATAGGTAGCGGTGGAGGCCCGCTTTCGCCCTCATTATTCCCCCCTTTGTCTTCCTTTGAGGGCTCCGGGCAAGGTGCTAGCTCGAGCATCTTCTCCAGTACCGGATTTTCCAAACCCTCAAGAAGGTGGGCCGAACACCGAATCATCTTCGCCTTTGTTATCCAGTCCTAGTCAAAGAGCGATTTCTCAGAATAACGTCATGATAAATGAAAGACAGTGTATTCGTCTAGAGGATAACTTACTTGGTCGGCGCTGCGGTTGCTGCTCAGGCCCACTTCCTCGGTAGTATCCGGACACTCTATCTTTGGTCCGAAGAATGATCTATACATCTC
Source organism: Triticum urartu (assembly GCF_003073215.2). NCBI lineage: Eukaryota > Viridiplantae > Streptophyta > Magnoliopsida > Poales > Poaceae > Triticum > Triticum urartu. The sequence continues at coordinate 475,035,766 of NC_053022.1, forward strand.
CTCGTGCGTCAGGCCGAGGAAATTTTGAATAGCGCGCGGTCCTTCTGGGTTCAACTCCCACATGTGAAGGGTCCGGCGTTTGCATGGCTGGATTCGTCGAACCAGCATGACCTGCATTACCATAATCAAACTAAAATATCCTTCGAAGAGATCTCGAATGCGGCTCTGCAGTACAGGCACATCCTTGGCTAGACCCCAGCTCAGTCCTCTGCTAATCCATGACATCAGTTGTGGTGGAGGGCTTGAGTGGAAAGCAGGGGCAGCCGCCCACTTGGCACTTCTGGGAGCTGTGATGTAAAACCACTCCTGCTGCCATAATCCGGACACCTCTGGAAAGGAACCGTTTGGCCACGGAGCTCCAGCGATCATGCTTATTAATGCGCCTCCGCACGCTATATGCTGCCCCTCGAACATTTTCGGTTTCACATCAAAAATCTTGAGCCACATGCCGAAGTGAGGGGTAATGCGGAGGAAGGCCTCACACACGACAATGAATGTCGAGATGTGGAGAAAGGAGTATGGGGCTAGATCGTGGAAATCGAGCCCGTAATAAAACATCAACCCCCTATCGAAGGGATCCAGAGTGAGGCCTAGACCTCAGAGGAAGTGGGGGATGAACACGAAGTCTTCGTTGGGTTCAGGAGTAGGGACGACCTGCCCTTGGGCAGGCAACCGATGCGAAACCTCGGCGGTCAGGTATCTGGCCTCCCTCAACTTCTTGATGTCTTCTTCCGTAACGGAGGAGGGCATCCACCGGCCTTGAAGGCTAGATCCGGACATGATTGAAGGTCTGGAGCACCTGACCTGGGCTTTGGGTGTCAAAGCTTGAGGCGGGGGAAGGATTCGATTGAGCACGGGAAGGAAAAAAGTAAAAGCCTTGTCCCTTTATAAAGAAGGTGAATATCAAGCGTCCTCTCCATAGCCGTTTGGGACTTGCCTATAATCTAGGAGTCCTAGACACGGTAGGGTTACCCACGACTGTATTGATGAGAATCCCGTAGTTAGGGGAACACGATCTCTGCTTTGACAAGACGTGTCAAAAAACTGCCTCGCGTTATGTGCGGGGCTAGTAAGAGAAAAACGGTTCGAATAATCACCGGGCCATGGCATAATGTCGTTGCCAAAATGTGTCAGCAGATTAAGATTTGTGGAAATATTATTCTCTCTACGGTGGAATGTGGAGCTTATTTTGTAGGGTCGGACACTATCCTTGTATTCAAATTCTTCCGTGGTGTATTCGGAGGAGGAATCCACCTTGCAATACCGAAGACAATACGGACAGCCGGACAGTATCCTTTGGCCGGACTGTTCGACTATGAAGATACAAGATTGAAGACTTCGTCTCGTGTCCGGATGGGAATCTACTTGGCGTGGAAGGCAAGCTAGGCATTACGGATATGGATATCTCTTCCTTTTGTGACCGACCTTGTGTGACCCTAACCATCTCCGGTGTCTATATAAACCGGAGGGTTTTAGTCTGTAGATCACAACTACAACATACAATCATACCATAGGCTTGCTTCTAGGGGTTAGCCTCTCCGATCTCGTGGTAGATCTACTCTTGTACTACCCATATCATCAATATTAATCAAGCAGGACGTAGGGTTTTACCTCCATCAAGAGGGCCCGAACCTGGGTAAAACTTCGTGTCCCTTGCCTCCTATTACCATCCGCCTAGACGCATAGATCGGGACCCCCTACCCGAGATCCGCCGGTTTTGACACCGACAATCATGAATGGAATAGGTACTCAAAAACAGGAAGGCATGAGATATTTACATGCATGATCAGCATGCTAAGCACATGGCATTGCAACAGAGTAGATACACTCCAGGACATTATATGCATGTTGTACCCATATCACGGGCCATGTTAGAGAAAGGACCTTGTGGGGTGAAGAGGATTCAACATCTTTCTGCAAGTCTTTTGAAGAACTGCCCTTACATGTTCCATCATATTGGGTATCATTGACATCAAGTTTATTGGCCTTTACATTGCTCCGTGAGGTTCTTGTGGATATATTAGTGTGTGCAATTATATCTGACATGCATGGAAGACAACTATTAGTTAGATTTATGTAATGAGTGCCTGTAGGAGACGTCATAAATAGTAGGACTGGGGTTAACTAGAAGCAACAGGTCTCAAAAAATAAAGGGAGAGCATAGATGAAAGCTACAAAATATGTATCGTTTGTACTCGAAATTAACTAGATAGCACACAAAAGTATTAAAGAACAACATAGGTAATACTAGAAGTGCTATAATATTATAATCACCAGCCTGTGGGATAGCATTGGCTGATGGATGATAACTATGGTATAGCCTTACCTAAAGAACAAGTATCTTAGCTGAACTATGGAACAACGTTAACTCCTGAACAAGACCCGTAAGAGACCAGCATGAATATACAATGAAATGTGATTATCTATTTTCCATGCTTAGATGAATAACAAAGCCATAAATGTTGCACGCAAGTAAGATGAGGGTACAACCTATCTGGCCGCCATCCATAGGAGTGAGCATCATGTGCTGACTTGTTGATGTCCCTGCAATTGTTGTGGTTGTCCATGTCGGGCACGTGCATTCGATGCAGGGAACTGTTGAGTAGGGAATATAGCTCCCTTCTGGTGTGTGCTTCCCTTGTTGGAGCAGTTACGGTGAGTCGGAAGACAGTATGGCTGAAGATGCAGATAAAGCATAATGTTAAGAACAACACATCTCTTTGATCTGAAGAAATACACTAAGAGATCAACAGCAAGGTACGAGAGTGGTCACACGTCTGTTGACTGAGACTAAATTGGGGTCACACAATTTTATTTTATTTTGGTAATGTTCGATCTACGCCGGATGGCTTGATGGACGTCTTGTGCCTCCCGGCTGACACTGTTAGGAATCTTCCCTGAAGAGCCAGCGACCAACGGCAGAGCAGCTTGCCTCCACTGTCCGTGGTCCCGGCCAAAACCTCGCTCCCTGCCCCACCGCACTATCGTGGTTGCGCCGCCCCCGGGCCAGTCCACAAAGACTTCCTGTCATCCAGATCCGGCGGCGGCAGTACCTTGAACCCACGCAACTCTAAGATAGCCATCTAAGCGCTGCTTCCGTGGTGAACTTGCGGCCCCACACCCTTACGTTAGACACCAGCCAACCGGCAGCATAGGAGCTCTGCCGCCTCGAGGGGTGCTGCTTCCCATTGGGAATTGATTGGCCTAAAATAAAAATTCAGACAACTGACGCCTAAATAAAGTGATTTGAGATGAGGGTGTGACCTATCTGGCGGCATGGTGAAGTAGGCAGGTCCAGCTACCGAGTCGGTGAGGCCGGCGCGGTTGCGGTGGCCACCGGCGACAGGGGAACAACGATGTCATGACGGTCGACGGCTATGGGGAAGCAGCGCCGAGACTCTGGACAGATCCGAAGTTGGAGCCGCTCCGGCGCCGTGAACAACGGCGGGGGTGAATCGGCTCTAGTATGGTTCACGTGGCCATCGTCGAGGGAGGTCCAGCAGCACGGAGTAAGAGGCACACGGCCCAATGCATGACGGCAAATGGACAGCGTCTCTGCCATTAGGGAGGAGTGCGGCTGTGAAATTGGTGCGGTGGGGTGCGCCATGGAGGAGGGGCTGAGGTTTTGCGGCTTGGGAGAAGGGAGCTTCTGGGGAGAAGGTGATTTGGCGCCCACAAGGTATGAATGGGGGGGGGGGAATCGGGAGGGGAGTGGAACCATGTTTTAAGGACGCATTTGTCTGAAATGTGAAGGGAAGTTACAGTTCTACCCCTGCCTTTAGGCTTCTCGGCTTGGGTCTGTGTACTGAGGGTCAGGGATAGTATAGTAACTTTTCTTCTCCCCAAATAGCGGGCGGGAGCAATTTCGGGCGAGGAGTGCATGTTTTGAAATATAGTGGGCGCGAGCGATTTCGGGCGAGGAGAGCGTGTTTTGAAATAGTGGGCGCGGGCTATTTCGGGCGAGGAGAGCGTGTTTTGCCGACCATGGTTTATGAATTATTTGGCACATGCCATTTCGGCCGAGGAGAAGGCGCGCTTGGATGAAGTGACGAACCTACCCTCGATGCACAACGGGCCAATTAATGCGTCTCCCACATAGGACGGTAATTTTGGGTCTCCCATTTATTTGCTCGGGCGAATTCCACCGAGCAGAGGATGTTTAACGGTTCGTCCAAAATTTGGGAGAACGAGCATCCACGTCTACCTTAGCAAGTCGATTCGAATCAAATTTAGAAATATTAGCTTGCCACTTCTTTTTTAGATGGAGAGATGATGCTCGGGGGTAATGTGTTTTTACATGCTCATTGCTAGCGATTTACTATATGACAAATAGTTGACCCACTCAAAAACGTGAATCAAACCCAAAATGAAATATCTCAATTCAATGAAATAGCTCGTTCACCAGGTTAAAATAGTGAACTAAATCCAAAATTGAACACCTCAATCGAATAGCATGTTGTACAGTATTATAGTACTCCATGAACATGTTGAAAGTCAAATTAATGAACTTGTTTGATATACGCATATATCCGTTCATGTGTGGATTGCAGACAACATGTTCTCCAATTTAAATATTTGAATGCAAGTTTATATCAAAACATGGTTTATATCAGTCTTTGATGCATAAAACGCGACCTCCCCCTCTCCCGGACTCCTGCTCTCTCTCTCTCTCGCCGAAAATCTTCAATTCTATCGCACGCATCCAACACAAAAACCTTGTTGGTCCTCTCTCTTTCTCTCCATCTCTCTCTCTCTCTTTGTGTGTGTGCGTGAGGGGGTCTTTCTAGTTCGCATGCATATATACTCCATCTATAGGTTTCTCTCGCACACTATGTATGATTCTCTAGTCCAAGCTAGATATCTTGGGTGCACTCATCGTACGCACACAAATTCCTTGGCTCGTTGCCCGTAACTCTCTCACGCACCACTCTGTCATCTCAGAGCTCTTCTGCCTCTCTCTAAAACTCTCCATCTACCTGGGTCACACATACACATACATATCTCAATCGCACTCGATAGGCCCATCTAATACTCTATCTCTCTCCCTCGTTCTCTCTCCATCTCACACGCACACACACACACACAATCTCATGCCTAGCTAGCCAAGTATGATGGTGTCTCACTCAATTGTAGGCACACGCAGTCTCCCCTATATGTATATGACTAGCTAATCTTAGTCTCCATCACAAACATGTGCATGGTCTATCTCGATTTCTCTCGGGGCATCTTTCTATCGCGCACGCACCTCCCTCGATCTCCCACCCATATAGTCCCCTCACGATCTTGAGGGGGTCTCTCTATCATAAACACACCCTCTCGCCCTCCCCATGCGTCCATGTTCTCGATGTGTGCCTCTCGACCTTTGTTCCTTGTTGGCCGGACCTCTATTGGACATGTGCTATAGGAGTGTCTCTCTCCGTTGCAAACAATCACACACTAGCTATCTTTGTGTATCTCCTCGCCTCGCTTTTCTATCTCGGAGATGCATGCGTGATATGTTCGCCTAAGAAATGAAACACACACACACTCTCTCTCTAATTTATTATTTGTTGCACTTTCTCTTTCACACACATACTCTTTTTGCACACTTACGCATTCTCCTTCACACACACTTGATCCCTGTCGACTTAGGCCCTCTCCTCGGTCCATAGCATATTGATTTATTGAAAAGTCAAACATCACAAAGTTTGACCATGTACGTGGAGAAAAACAATTACATCTGGAATGGCAAACATATACCATTAGATTCACCGTGAGATGTAGTTTCGTATGATGTATCTTTGGTATTGAAGATATAAATAACACTTGTGTAAACCTGATCAAAGTTTCCAAAGTTTGACTTCTAAAAAAAATACATCCACTGCATTATCAAGCGGATGGAATATCTCTTTCCCCTCTCAACTATCTGATGCACCACTCAGCCTTATTGGGGCTCCTCAATCTCTCACAAACTTTATATCTCCCTGGTTCACACATACACATATCTCGCTCGCGCTATACATATAGACCCATCCAACACTCTCCGCCCTTGCTCTCTCTATATGTGACACGCACCCCCCTAATAAGTACCATATCCCTCACTCCATCATAGGCGCAAGCAGTCCCCCCCCCCTAAGTATGATTATCTCTCACTAGCCATCAGGAACACACGTATTGTCTCCTTCCATCCATACGTCTATCTCGATATCTCTCGGGGTATCTTCTATCGCGCACACACCTTGTCACTCAATCTCCCACCCATGTAGTCCCATCACGATCTCCAGGAGATCTCTCTATGACAAACATACACTCTCTCCTCCCCATGTCTGCATTTTCTCCGTATGTCTCTCTCGACCTCTCTCCCTTGTTTGTCAGACCCCTCTTCGCCACATGCTAGGGGTCTTGCTCTGTAAGTTGCAAACAACCACACATTATCTCCTCACCTTGCTTCCGTTGTCGAAGATGGATGTGTGATATGTTTGCATAAGAAACACATGTTTTTTCTCGACTTTTATCGATTGTTGTCCATGTCTCTTTCACACACGTACACACACTTTTTCACTCACTCTTTCTATTTCACTCTCACTCTCTCTCTAGTTAGAGACTCTCTCACGTCCATAAGCATATGGATGTTTTGAAGAGTCAAACCTCAGAAAAGTTTGACCAGGTATATGTGGAGAAAAAGATTTACATTTGGAAAGATCATTAGATTCATCACAACATATACTTACTTCATACTATCATTTATCTTTGGTATTGTAGATATAAGTAATTTCTTTATAAACTTGGTCCAAGTTTCGAAAGTTTGACTTTTAAAAAAATGTTGGAACTACATTATCGAACGAAGGGAGTAGCTCTCTCTCTCTCTCTGCTATCTCTCACGGTCCTCCCTTCTCACACGAACACTCTATACCGACGGATTATACGCTCACTTTGTCAGCGTATAGCTCCGTATATTGTTTAGTTGACCAGTCAACCAGTCCGCATGCTGCCTTGTCAGCTCGTGTTATGTATCTTCGTGTGCTGGCCCATGTGACAGTGGGTGAAAATAAGTAAACTAGAGGCCCATCTGACACGCGGTGAAGTAAACAAAGTTGAAACCACTCGGGGTAGCACCCCGCATGCTAGTAAATTGAGGGCGCATTGAGGACACACTTCTTCCACGTGGAGGACGCACTCGCGCACAATTCACCATTGCGCGGGCGCATGCACAGAAGACGCACTCGCGCACACCCAGCACACAACACACATCAGCACACGTGTACACCGGCGTCGCCGCCGGTTGAGATGGACGACAAGGCAGCCAACAAGTGGAGGTGGCTCGAGCCAAAATCATATCCGTCGAGCCTGGACTTCATCAGCAGCCTCCCCGATGAAATGCTGCTCATCATCATCGGCCTCCTCCCCACCAAATCTGCTGTGCGGACCGCCCTGCTCTCCCGGCAGTGGTGCCCCCTCTAGCACTGCATCCCCCTCAACCTCACCGTCGACAGCTGCCTCTGCGACGGGGATTGCAAACGCATGGCCGCGGTCTCTATGGGAGTCCTGGATTAGGGGGTCTCCGTACAGCCGGATTATCTCCATTGGCCGGACTGTTAGACTATGAAGATACAAGATTGAAGACTTCGTCTCGTGTCCGGATGGGACTCTACGTGGCGTGGAAGGCAAGATAGGAAATACGGATATGTGTATCTCCTCCGCTGTAACCGACCTTGTGTAACCCTAACCCTCTTCGGTGTCTATATAAACCGGAGGGTTTTACTCCGTAGGACACAACAACTACAACATACAATCATACCATAGGCTAGCTTCTAGGGTTTTAGCCTCTCTGATCTCGTGGTATATCTACTCTTGTACTACCCATATCATCAATATTAATCAAGCAGGACTTAGGGTTTTACCTCCATGAAGAGGGCCCGAACCTGGGTAAAACATCATGTTCCTTGCCTCCTGTTACCATCCGCCTTAGACGCACAGTTCGGAACCCCATACCCGAGATCCGCCGGTTTTGACACCGACATTGGTGCTTTCATTGAGAGTTCCTTTGTGTCGTCGCCGTTAGGCTTGATGGCTCCTACTATCATCGATAGCGATGCAGTCCAGGGTGGGACTTTTCTCCCCGGACAGATCTTCGTCTTCGGCGGCTTTGCACTGCGGGCCAATTCGCTTGGCCATCTGGAGTAGATTGAAAGTTATGCCCATGGGCACCAGGTCAGGTTTGGAAGCTTGAACTACACGGCCGATATCCGTGGAGACTTAATCTTCGACGGATTCGAGCCTCTGCCTTGTGCGTCACGCGGTCACGATGAGTACGATTTAGCTCTACCATCAGACAGTGTCCAGGAGATCGCAGAGGCAGCCGCTCCGACCCTCAATTCGGAGCCAGTTGCGCCGTCCATGGACGGGTGGATGGACCCCGCCACGGAGGCCTTACCCTCAGCGGCGATCGAGCCAAACATCGACCTTACCTTGCACAAGAGCCGTGTTGTTAAACTACCGGATCCTTCTCCGGCCACGGACTTCGAACCGCCCGCGCCCGTTCCCATCGAATCCGATTGGGCGCCAATCATGGAGTTTACCCCCGCGGATATTTTTTCAGCACTTGCCCTTTGGTGACATACTGAACTCATTAAGGTCTCTCTCCTTGTCAGGAGGATCCTGGCCGAACTATGTCCGGTAGGACTGGGATGCGGACGACGAAGAAATTCGCGGCCCACCTACCGCCCACTTAGTAGCCACTGTCGATGACTTAACCAACATGCTCGACTTCGAATCCAAAGACATCGAAGGTATGGACGACGATGCGGGAGATGAAGAGGATCCAATGCCCACAGGGCACTGGACAGCCACCTCATCATACGATATATACATGGTGGATACACCCAAAGAAGGCAATGGCGACGAGATAGTGGAGGATGACCCCTCCAAGAAGCAACCCAAGCGCCGATGTCAGCGGCGCCGCTCTAAGCCCGCCAAAGAAAAAGTGGTGATACCGGCACAGGAGATAATAACACTCCGGATAGTGCCGAAGACAACAACAATCCCCTCCAGCAAGATTTAGAGCAGTAGGATGGAGGAGCCAGCCCTCCTGAGAGAGCGCCAGATGGAGAGGAGGAGGATGATAATTACATGCCCCCCTCCGAAGACGAGGCAAGCCTCGGCAACGACGAATTCGCTGTACCAGAGGATCCCGTCGAACAAGAGCGCTTCAAACACCGGCTTATAGCCACAGCAAATAGCCTTAAGAAAAAGCAGCATCAACTTCAAGCTGATCAGGATCTGCTAGCTAACAGATGGACTGAAGTCCTCGCTGCCGAGGAGTATAAACTCGAGCGCCCCTCCAAGAGTTAACCAAAGTACAGGTTGCTACCCCGACTAGAGGAAGAAGCATATGATGCGGCTGATCGGCCACCTCGTGGCTGTGATAGAGAGGCATTCCAGCCAAAAACTCAGCCTGCACCTCGACGCCATTCAAATAAAAAGGCATGGGGATATACGCCAGACCTGCGAGAGATATTGGAGGACAAAGCAAAGCATGCAAGATCGATCTACGGATCATGAGGGCGCGCCACTATACTACACGATAAACGTCACGCCGGATACAGTAAAATTAAGTACGGCCGGGCCGAACACAGCGGGCAAGACCCATTCGAGTTGCGTCACGATATATCCCAATACAGAGGCGCCGCACACCCCTTATGCTTCATAGATGAAGAAATGGATCATCAAATCCCAGAAGGTTTCAAACCTGTAAATATTGAATCATACGACGGCACAACAGATCCCGCAGTATGGATCGAGGATTTCCTCCTCCACATCTACATGGCCCGCGATGATGACTTACACGCCATCAAATACCTCCCACTAAAGCTCAAGGGACCAGCGCGGCATTGGCTTAACAACTTGCCAGCAGAGTCCATCAGCTGTTGGGAAGATCGGGAAGCCGCATTCCTCGACAACTTTTAGGGCACTAATGTGCGGCCACCAGATGCCGATGACTTGAGCCACATAATTCAGCAGCCAAAAGAATCGGCCAGGCAATTCTGGACTCGGTTCCTAACAAAGAAAAATCAAATCATCGACTGTCCAGATGCAGAGGCCCTAGCGGCATTCAAACACAACATCCGTGACGAATGGCTAGCCCGGCACCTTGGTCAGGAGAAGCCAAAATCTATGGCAGCCCTCATGACACTCATGACCCGCTTTTGTGCGGGAGAAGATAGATGGCTGGCTCGCAGTAATAACATATCAAAGAGCCATGGTTCTTCGGATACCAAGGACGGCAATAAGAGGTCATGTCGCAACAAACATAAGCGCCGCATTAACAGCGATAATAACGAGGATACAGCAGTCAATGCCGGATTCAAAGGCTCTAAACCCGGTAAGTGGAAAAAACCATTCAAACAAAGTACGCCGGGTCCGTCCATCTTGGACCGTATACTCGATCTCTCGTGTCAAATACACAGCACCCCAGAAAATCCATCCAATCACACCAACATCGATTGTTGGGTGTTCAAGTATGCCGGCAAGTTAATTGCCGAAAACAAGGACAAGGGGCCACATAGCAATGACGAGGAGGTGCCCCGGCAGCCACACACCGGAGGACAGAAGAGGTTTCCCCCACAAGTGCGGACGGTGAACATGATATACGCAACCCACATCCCCAAGAGGGAGCGGAAGCGTGCGCTCAGGGACGTATATGCGTTGGAGCCAGTCGCCCCAAAGTTCAACCCATGGTCCTCCTATCCGATCAATTTCGATTGTAGGGACCATCCCACTAGTATCCGTCATGGCGGATTCGCCGCACTGGTTCTGGACCCAATCATTGACGGATTTCACCTCACTCGAGTCCTTATGGACGGCGGCAGCAGCCTGAACCTGCTTTATCAGGACACGGTGCGCAAAATGGGTATAGACCCCTCAAGGATCAAACCCACAAAAACGACCTTCAAAGGTGTCATTCCAGGCGTAGAGGCCCATTGCACAGGCTCAATTACACTGGAAGTGGTCTTCGGATCACCGGATAACTTTCGAAGCGAAGAGTTAATCTTCGATATAGTCCCGTTCCGCAGTGGTTATCATGCACTGCTCGGGCGAACTGCATTTGCGAGATTCAATGCGGAACCGCATTATGCATACCTCAAGCTCAAGATGCCAGGACCTCGCGGGGTTATCACAGTCAATGGAAACACAGAGCGCTCTCTCCGAACAGAGGAGCACACTGCGGCCCTCATAGCAGAAGCGCAAAATAGCCTCTCAAGGCAATCCACTAGTTCCGCATTTCAAGAACCGGACATCTTCAAGCGCGCTCGGATCAATCAACAAATAGACCGCCTAGCGCGATCTGAGCTAACGTAGCAATGCGGCCCCCACCCCAGTCCCAGCCAAACGGTGAAACTCGTGCCACGCGTACATAATTACGCATTAAAAATACCATGGGCATAGGTGGGGAGGGGGGCACAACTACGGCACGCCCCAAGATGCGGCTTAAACCGCACTAGGGGCTTCCCGTTTGGTTATTTTTCTCTTTTTCAGGACCTTAATCTCTAGAAACCCTGGCCGGCAGCACTATTGCCGAACACATGATGCACCAACCAAGCAGGCAGAAAGCTACGTCACACCACGGAATTCCCAGGTGGATTACAATGACGAGCGAAATATTTGATTTAATACTATTCCTCAGCTTGCCCTTGGAAGGGACATAGTCCCACTCTTTGCTTATCGCACTATCTGTATCATTCTGCTTTAACGCACCTTTTTGAATAAACAATGCATAACATCACGATTACTACTGCATTCTTGTTATATATATATATGTTCATTAACGACGCCTTGCAACCGTACACTTTGGTACGGCCAATACACCAGGGGCTTACGTACCCCACAATATGGTGTGAAAACTCCGAACACTTTCACAAGTGCGGCACCCCGAACTTATAGCATTCTATGCATCAGCTCTGAACCATATCTTTGGTCAAATGTTGGGTTTGCCCGGCTCCTATGTTTTGGTACCTTACGTTCCGCTCTATCGGCTAAGGTAGCGCTAGGAGAACTACTGTGATTGTGCCCCAGTTCCGCCGGGCTTAGCACCTCAGTAGAGAAAGCTAAAACTGACTATCATGATAAGGCGAGAGACTGGTCGCTGTTCGGCGAGGTTTTCGAGTCCCTAAAGACTTATGCCCCTTAGGGCGAGGGGCCGGCCCTGTCCGGCTTAAAGGCGTGTATCGCGCCCCGAATTCGGCCTTCCAAATACCAGGGGCTTCGCCGAAATTTAAAATTATAGAATCCTATGGCTAAGTGAGAGTGATAAAGCATTATTAGTCCGGTGGCCTTGTTCGTTGTGCTGAGCACCTCCCTCGAAGGACCCAAACATGGGAACAAGAGTGCTCAGGTTTATCCCGAACACCCCAGCACTCGTGGCATGGGGACAGAAGTCGAGGACTATCCATCTCTCAAATTGGATAAACGGCCAAACAGAAGGTAATTTTTTAAATTCACACAAGCATTGCATAGCTCATATGAAACAAGTTTTCATCATACAAGATCACACGAGAAAGTTTACTCAAATATTACATCCTTTGAACATTCGTCCGCTACAAGACGGGCACCCTTCAGGACACCCTCATAATAAATCTCAGGGGTGCGATGCTCCTTACCCTACGGCGGCCCTTCCTTGATCAGCTTCACAGCGTCTAGCTTGGCCCACTACACCTTCACACGGGCGAAAGCCCAGCATGCACCTTCGATGCAGACGAACCGCTTGACGACCTCCAGCCGTGGGCAGGCATCCACAAGCTGCCTCACCAGGCCGAAGTAGCTGTTAGGAAGGGCGTCGCCAGGCTACAGCCGGACTGTAAGGCCCTTCATGGCCTGTTCGGCCACCTTGTGCAGCTCGACCAGCTGCTTTAGCTGGTCGCTCAAAGTCAATGGGTGTTCAGTCTCAGTATACTAAGACCAGAACAGCTTCTCCGTTGAGCTTCCCTCCTCGGCCTGGTAAAATTGTGCGGCATCCGACACGCTGGGGGGCAAATCTGCGAATGCTCCTGGAGAGCACCGAATTTGGGTAAGTAATCAGTAATTTACTTTCACATGCTTGCTTTGCATATAGAATGCCTTACCCGCCGCTATTTTCTTCATCACGTCAATCTCCTGGAGGGCCTTTTGGGCCTCGGCCTTGGCACTCTTTGTGCTCTCGAGGGCCGCGGCAAGCTCAGACTCTTGCGTCTTCGAGTCAAGCTCCAACGCCTCGTGCTTCGTCACGAGAGCCTGGAGCTCTTGCTGCACCTCGCCCACACGAGCCTCTTGTTTTTCCCGCTCGGTGCGCTCCTTGGCCGCTTTATCTTCGGCCTTGGTTAGCGCTTGCTTCAGGGTCGCCACTTCGGTCGTGGCCCCTGGCAAATATACAATGATCCTGTCATTTTGCAATCGCATCTTCTTTTATATATACATATCTACAGATAGGGTATTACTTACCCTTGTTCTTCTCGAGCTGCCTCTTGGCAAGGCCGAGCTCTTTCTTGGACCCCTTGAGGTCCTGCTTCAGTACGGCGACCTCCGCAGTCAGTGCGGCGGACGCCAGCAGCGAGGCCTGCATATGCATATTGACATACTTATATTAGACTCCTGCAATATTATTTGATCCTCTGTTCGGCTTTTCTTTGTGAACACCGAACAAAGCATCAGGGGCTACTGTCTATGCGGTAATATTTTTCCTATATTTTAAAACACTTACCTCAAAGCCTGTTAGAAGGCTGGCATAGGCTTCAGTCAATCTGCTCTTGGCGGACTGAACCTTCTGGAACACCACACTCATAATAGTACGGTGCTCCTCGTCGATGGAAGCGCTGTGAAGCGCTTCCAGCAGATTGTCCGGCGCCTCTGGATGGACAGAGGTCACCGGCACAGCCGTCTTACCCCTCTTAGAAGGAGGCCGCCTGCCCGAGCCCGGAACCGCTGGAGGATCCGGCGCGGTGTTTGGCTGAGGGCCGAACTCGGAGCTCTCAAGGGCCTTGTCCCCTTGGCTCCCGGAGTCCGGGAGGCTGCCTTGAGGCGCCTCCGGGACTGTCTCCCCTCGACCCGGTGCCTCGTGAGACAGCACCTCGGTGTCGTCCGCAGGATAGGGGAAGGTGGCGGTCGGGACTGGATCGCGATCCATGTCCGATGAGCCTAGGGATCCGTCCGATGATACATCGATACGGGCTCGGGGCGGCCTGCATAATCATATGTCGGTGTTAGGTGAAGTAGTGCGGCAAAGGAATGCTATGACTTACTTTGGTATTCGAATACTTACGACTTCCCCAGGGGCTTGGCCCTGGGCAACCACTCGTCTTCGCCTTCGTCGGCAGCGGTGGGACTGTCCGGAAGGAGAGTCCTTCCCTTCTTGAACCCTTCGGCCCCCCTAGATGGGACGGCCTTCCTTTTCTTGTCTCCCCCGCCTGGAGGGGGAGCATCTTCTTCTTCTTCCTCGTCTTCAGGGGAGGAGTGCGCCGCAGAGTTATCGGATGGTGAGTCCGACGATGCCTGGCGGTGGGAACTCTTTCAGGTTCCCTTGGCCTTCTTGGTCTTCTCCGGCACCTTGTAAGGAGCCGGAGTCAGCATCTCCGTTAGGAGAGCGCCCGATGTGTCTTCGGGCAAAGGGGCCGGACAGTTAATCTGCCCCGATGTCTCCACCCAGTCCTATCAAAGGCATGGAGATTAGACCCCGCACATGATTAAGCTAGGGGAAATAAATGTCCTACGGGACGTATTGAACTCACCGAACGCGCTAGCCGCTTTGCGCATAGTCCGCGGTCCTCGGCGAGAGAAGGAGGGACCTCGGCGCCCATGAAAAACACCTTCCAGACGTCCTTGTGCATCGTATCGAAGAGCTCGCTCAGAGTCTGGTGCTGGGCTGGGTCGAACTCCCACAAGTTAAAATCCCGTTGTTGACATGGGAGGATCCGGCGGATGAGCATAACCTGGACTACGTTGACAAGCTTGAGCTTCTTGCTTGCCATACTCCGGATACATTTCTGGAGTCCATCTAGCTCCACCGATGAACCCCATGACAAGCCCTTCTCTTTCCAGGAAGTAAGCCATGTAGGGAATCCGGATCGAAACTTGGGGGCCGCCGCCCATTTGGCGTCGCGCGGCTCGGTGATGTAAAACCACGCCGATTGCCATCCCTTTATTGTCTCCACAAAGGAGCCTTCAAGCCATATAACGTTGGGCATCTTGCCCACCATGGCTCCGCCGCACTCTGCTTGTTGCCCTCCTACCACCTTCGGCTTGATATTGAAGGTCTTTCACCACAGGCGAAGTGGGGACCGATGCGGAGGAAAGCCTCACACACGACGATGAATGCTGAAATGTTGAGGACGAAGTTTGGGGCCAGATCATGAAAGTCCAGCCCGTAGTAGAACATGAGACCACGGATGAATGGATGGAGGGAAACCCCAGTCCGCGGAGGAAGTGGTGGAGGAAAACTACCCTCTTGTGAGGTTCCGGGGTAGGGACGGTCTGCCCCGCAGCGGGCAGCCGATGCGCAATATTCGCGGCTAAGTATCCGGCTCTGCGCAGCTTCTTGATATGTCCCTCCGTAACGGAGGAAGCCATCCATTTGCCTCCCGCTCCGGACATGTTTGGAGAAGGTTGAGGGAAGGGATGTGGACTTGGGTGCTAGAGCTCGAGTGTGCAAAAACGGATGAGCAAAGGAGGAAGAAGGCGTGGATGAAAAGGTGAATCCTTATCCCTTTATATGGGCGGACGGAACTAAGTGTCCCCACTAGCCTGGTAAAACTCGCTTATCCCCCAAGCGTCGTAATCGATGGCGCACTTGGGTTACCCACACCCGTATTGATGCGAATCCCGTGATAACGGGACATGATCTCTGCTTCGACAAGACGTGTCAAAAAACTGCCTCGCATTATGTGCGGGGCTAGTTAAAAGAAACGGTTTGAATAATCACCGGGCCGTGACATAATGTTGTGTTGCCAAAACAAGTCAGCTAATTGGATTTGTGGAAATATTATTCTCTATACGGTGGTATTTGGAACTTATTTTGCAAGGTCGGACACTATCCTTATATTCAAATTCTTCCGTGGTATATTCGGAGGAGGAACCCGCCTTGCAATGCCGAAGACAATACTGCGCGCCGGACTCATCGTCATTGAAGCCTGGTTCAGGGACTACTGTGGGAGTCCTGGATTAGGGGGTCTCCGGACAGCCGGATTATCTCCATTGGCTGGACTATTAGACTATGAAGATACAAGATTGAAGACTTCGTCTCGTGTCCAGATGGGACTCTACTTGGCGTGGAAGGCAAGCTAGGCAATACGGATATGTGTATCTCCTCCTTTGTAACCGACCTTGTGTAACCCTAACCCTCTCTGGTGTCTATATAAACCAGAGGGTTTTAGTCTGTAGGACACAACAACTACAACATACAATCATACCATAGGCTAGCTTCTAGGGTTTTAGCCTCTCTGATCTCGTGGTAGATTTACTCTTGTACTACCCATATCATCAATATTAATCAAGCAGGACGTAGGGTTTTACCTCCATCAAGACGGCCCGAACCTGGGTAAAACATCGTGTTCCTTGCCTCCTGTTACCATCCGCCTTAGACGCACAGTTCGGGACCCCCTACCCGAGATCCGCCGGTTTTGACACCGACAGTCTCCAAGATCCTTTCATCGCCCCCTGGGCCAGCCAAACGCCTTGACATCTGCATGTTCAGTACCAACTGCAAGGTCCAACCCAAGTTCGACGAGTGGTTCTTATCCCCCGCCCTAGATTAGCTCGAGGAGCTCAGCTTTGAAGCTGGACGATGTCGCTCTATGCCGCCGTCTCTGCTCCGCCTCGCGCCAACGCTGCGCCGCGCCAGCTTCAGCTCCTGTTATCTTCCCCAGATTAATTCCACGCCCGCCCTTCTTCTCCCTCAACTCAAGTAGCTTGACCTCTTCGACGTTGTCATCTTGAAGAAGGCTATGGAGCACCTGCTCCACCGCTGTATTGCGCTCGAGTACCTTCGTCTTGAGCAGATCCACGTGTTCATTAGCCTCCACATCGCCTCGACGAATCTCCAATGGATTTATGTGTCTTGCTGGCCCCGCAACAAGACATCAATTGGGAAGAGATCACTCCAGCTGTTCCACGTTATGGTCATTGAGAATGCGCCTTTCATTGAGAGATTGCTTGTGTTGGATCTAGAAGGTCCAACAAAAATCAGGGTCATTGACGCACCGAAATTGATAGTGTTAGTGCACTCGTCTGCCAAATTCTCCGAAGTATTTATTGGATCCGTAATCATTTAGGTACAACACTCATCTTCTTCTCCATCTTCTTGAAATTCACATTTTTAAATTTCTTCTTGATGTATTTATGACCGTCTTCTAGAAAATTATTCCCACAAGCTTGACCCAGTCTATGCGCATAGTGAAGATCTTGGCAATAAAATCTATCGGCCCCAATCTGGATCAAGTTGTTGGATTCCTTACATGCTTTCTGTGCACGGAGAAGCTACTCATCGAGGTGAAACTTCTTTCCTATTAGTAAGCGGTAATCACAACGTAGCTCAAATTTTTCGTAATTTTCCCAAATTACGATGACAAGTGTAGTGTTGAAAACTGCATCTATGCACTGCACCAAAAGAAATGTTTTTAGTATTTACTCTCATGTGATCACTTGCATCGTTTTTTTGTTGTACTACTATAGTAGCCTAGGCTAGTCATAGTGCAAAGTAACTTAGACTACTCCAGTAACTCTATGGTTACCCTAAGAGCAAGTACTACCTTTGTCCTGGTTTATTCTTCCTATTTTGTAGTATCAAAATTTGATCATACATTTAACTGACAAAATGTTAATGCATGTCACTAAGAACTATATCGTTGGATTCGTATTTGAACATAATTTCAAATGGTGTAATTTTTAGTCACATGCATTGGCATTTTCTTACGTAAATCTATGGTCAAAATTTTATACTAAATAAGAGGTGGTACAAAAGTGGGCTATAACGGCCCTCCATTATGTAGGCCAAAACATGTGCCAAATTCACTTGTGATGCATTTGGCATCGATGCCCCTCCATTGCTCACCTGGTGCCCCAATCTGGATCACCTACTTTGCTTCGGTGCCAAATTAACTCATGCAGTGAAAAAACACTTGCGTGTGAGAGAGAGAGGACTGAGGCAATAAAAAAATACTTGTTTGGGAGAGTGAGAGGCTGGTGTAGTTGGTTTGATTGATTTGTTTATACATGTGGGTCTGTGTGCACAGCGGTGCCAACTCTCTCACATCGCGAGAGCGGTGCCAAAATCTTTTGATTTGACATCGATGCATATTACGTGGCATACTTTTGCGAAATATGGCTTTGGCCATATAGTGGAAGGCAACAAATTCCCAAGCTCTTCACGTACTCCTAGGTAAATGAGAGGAAAGAGAGAGAGAGAGAGAGTGAAAAAATATCACTATCCAGCCAACCCTATTGTATGAGCGAATGATATTGGTACCTCTTGGTGAAACGGCAATCTTATATAGCCAGCTGCTCTAATATGTTCTCTTCTTTTGCAGATAAAAAAAAGACCTGAAAGTGAAAAATGTGCTGCACTATAACAATCTCATCGAATGCCTTAATCTCTGTCTTACAGAAATTGATTTGATCGCCTACCGAGGAAGCACATTTGAGATTAAATTGGCTAGGTTCGTTGTTATGGAGGCAAGTGTGCTCAAGGAAATAAGGTTTGGCGTTCTCTAGCGCAACAATGAATGGCCTGCTAATCACCGCAAGCGTCTAAGACTAAATGACAAAGTCTCCGCAGAAGCTGAATTTGTTTTTGAAACATCAAGTGGCCGGAGACTCGAAAACTTATTTTCCCATTAGTGAAGTGTCAGGGCGGTGAATTTTAGTTTGTACGATAATGCTGCTTCCACCTAAAGTAACGAAAGTTCTTACTTAAACTTCCTAGTAATTCCCTCTTCGTAGGTGCAGCATTACTCCTAATATTTGTAATATCAGTTTGAAACTTGTAATATTGTCGTGTCCTATTCCTGTGTTTTCAAAATCCTGTGAATCAAACAGGTCCTAAGTTGGTGATGATGTTGTGCCTGCCATCTTTCACCAATAGCCGTCGGATCTAGATCTGACACATACAAACCAAACTTCTCCAGTTTTGCAAAAAGATGCCCGCACTTGTTCCCTATTTACAAACAACTCCTTGTCTCTCATAATCAGCCTTATATCCTCCCCACCACATCTAGTAGGCCATGGAAAAATCTAGCGCGATGGCCGCTGCCGGCGCCGTCCACCCCCCAATCTTGATGTTCTGTGCAATGCACGGGCATCTACGCATGGGAAATTATGTCGAACACGACTAGTTGTAAGAAGGCTAGGTCTATAGCCATGATGATAGTAACTACAGACGGTGAGGCTGACTATGGTATGCCGAACACGGCGCCTATACTCAGGTGTCATCTCCGGCGTAGGGTCTTGTCACTTCACTGTGAGGAGCAGCACGTAATATTTGACCAATGGATAGTACAGTGCTACTACATTGGTAGTACTACTACTACTAGTACTAGCACCACCGTCTGGATTTATTAGTACTACCACGTCCATCTGTATTTAGTATTTGACTAGCAATATCTAGTAATGCATGTCACAAAAAATATAATACTCCCTCTATAAATAAATACATGGTGTCTTGTTTTATTCCTATCAGCGAGATAACTTAATGTCTTTTTGCTACTTAATAGGATTAGATGCAGTGAACTAACCAGTGCATGTGATGTTTGGTAGTCTCATGTCATTGAAAGCATGCACGGGCACGAAGGGGGACGCAGCTTCATTGACTTACTGCACCAGCCTTTGGGTGTATGACACGTGGGCCCAATGGGTGGCTGGCCAACCTATCATATAGCCAAAGGCAGGTGCAGTAGAGGGGCGAGGAGTACATGGCCAACATGCATGTGAATTCGATGCAGTCTGCACTTTTCATATAAAGGCTCCCGCCAGTCCAATCTACGGAATCCTACGCACCTACGCACCCAACAGCAAGAGTGATCACTCTGATTGCAAGATCAGTTGACTAGAAGCTAGACCCATGGAGGCGATGAGCGCGAGCATCAACTGGCTGTGCCAAATGGTCCACGACGACGGCCTGCGGCCCGGCACCGAGGAACGTCTCCAGGTAGTGCTTGAGGCCGCTAGGGCGACGGGCCGCTTAGACGACAGCTTCGTCTCCTTGTTCGACGAGGTCCTCATCGGCTTCCTTGACAAGTTCACCCTCATCAAGAAGCTCACGGATGACCTTGACGTACGCCTCTAGCCCACGCGCCCAAGCTCTGCAATGCGTGCCACCCTCAATGGCCTATATGGTGACAACCTCTTCAACGCACTGGTGCCCCTGCGACTGCCCGCCGTCGCGCCGGAGAATGTCCACCGCGAGGTCGCGCTCGCCGTGCAGCGCCTGGCGTAGCAAGACACCATTGACATAATCACCCACGTCTATGCGCAAATCGTCCACAAGGACTACTACATGCAAGAGGAGGGCGATAGGACGCTGGCCTTCTTGGACCGCAGGGCAACCTTGGACGGCATTGTTCAGAAGCATGTTGAGCTTGCCGCCAACGCCGCTGCTCCTCACACGTCGGTTGGTGACCTAGTGCACTAGGGCGTGAGGATGTCATTGATGGATTCGTATGTATCTTTATCTTTCCGTCAAATCCATGTAGTAGTATATGGTACTACTAGTAATTATCTTACCTTTCACATTCCTACGTACTCCATGCATGAACCGCGCCAGAACCAAACTTCTCATTACTCTAGGGAAAAATGTTATTTCTATCTATCGGTCACGCCATGGAGCAGAACCAAATTTTACAAGTTACAAGTTCAAACGGAAAAGCCTGTTGTGTTCGCGTTGCACCCCCACATGGTTGGTACGGCACGCTGCTTAAGGGGAAATGCGTGCTATGTTGCATTTTCACTTACAAGTGGGACCGTAGTTGAGCAAAATGACTATCGGCAAACCCCCACCACGCCCACCGCGCGATGGCTGAGAAACAGGAGGGAGAAGAGATGGTTGTAGCACGGACTCTAAGAAAATTGGTGTCAGATGGGACTCGTGTGGGTGGCGTGTGCCGTACTGCTAGACATGAATGCTAGTTATGGCCCATGCCACCGCACTATATCCAGGTGCTGGTTACGTAGATCAAATTTCCTGGAGTCCATGCTCAGCCCTCCTCTATCTCTCTTCTCAGCCAGCCAGCAGACGCACGGAGCCCATCGTCTATTTGCTCATATGCGGTCCCACATGTCAGTGAAAACGCAAGAGGACCCACTGAACCTTCACATCTTTCACCTCGACGTGCGTGTGATGAAAAACAAATCCAATAAAGATCTTCGGTGGCCTCTTTTGGAGTCACTCAAGAGTAGTAAGATTCTATTTACAATTTAACCCAAGATGCACATCACGTGGCTTTAACTACCACTCTATTTTCTTGCATGATACGACCTGGATGTTGGATGTCCCATGTGTCGGCAAAAGGAGGAAGAACTCAACCAAATCTTCGGTTGTGCTAACTTAAAATTTTATTGTGTAGAATGGATGCAAGTTTTGGTATTGGGAAGAAGATTACAACGATATATTGATAGGGCGCAATTTAGTAGATGTTCTAGCACTTTTAGCTAGCATAGAGGCTAGAGCTGAGACTAGTGCACTTTTTGATAGAATAGAGGCTAGACATGTCTACTTCTTTACACTCGAAGAAGAAATAAGCACGCAGGATCGAGCCTCTGTAGATCAACAATGAATGTATCGAGAAGGCACTAATCCAACTTACAGGAGCAGTTATGGAAGTTGGATATCTTCTAAAATGTATTTTTGTGGTTCTTGTTTTTCTAATCAAAATTTTGGTGATGTATTTCCATGTACCAAAAAATCAATGATGAAAAAAAGATACGTGTTTGCAAAGAAAAATGTACGCGGCCGGGATGCTTCCGCGCGTTCGGCGCACGGCCACCGCATCCGAGAAATGGCCTCGACACGACCCATTGCCCTACGCAAACGGACATAATCCGGGAAAAACGGAGGTCCATTTGGGGTCGTGCATTGGAGTTAGCCTTGCAAGTGGGACCGCAGTTGAGCAAACTGACTATCGGCAAACCACCACCTCGCCCGCCGCACGATGGCTGAGTTAGAGAAACGACGAGGTTGAAGAGATTGGTGTAGCACGGACTCCAACAAATATGGTGTCAGATGGAAGTCGTGCTGGTGGCATGTGACGTACTCCTGGATGTGAATGCTTGTTCTGGCCCATGCCACCCTACTACTCCTACTACTTATAGTAGTAGTATCGAGGATTCGAGGTGCTGGTTGCGTACAGCGAACACATTAACATATGGCCCACCTCACACTATGGCCAAATTTCCCAGAGTCTGTGCTTGGTTAAAAAGTGTTCTTTGTGAGGATGGGTAGCTGGTCTCAAGTTTAAAACTTGTTGTATTATGTACGTAGATGTAGAGATAGTGCAGCATGTGAAGCTAGTACAAATAGTGTACTATTGTTGATTGGCCTCATCTGATAACCTGTTGCAATGCACGTACAATTATGTATTTGGAAAATATTTTTTTGCCTCGTCGCAGCACCCACTCAGAGAAGTGACTTGAAAGCCATTCATAAATTTAGTAAGTTTATCACAGGCATATCATTTTTATTACATACAACAGGTCATTAACCCACAACGATGGCGAGGATACATTATAAATACTAAAGTTTTCATCACACAACAAGTAAGAAGCAAAGAAATGAACTTCAACTCAACCAATCCTAGGAGTTGGAACGCTTACTTTGAACCACAAGTGATTCGTTGGGAATGAACAGCTACTGTCAATCTCGAGACCAACGCGGGATTGATCATCCAGGCTGAAGCGACCTACTATATCCTGACCAGGGTAGGGAACCACCGCAATGTCCGACGTATAGATATAGTTGCTTCTCATAAATGGTAGTAACGTTGTATCAATAGCAGTTGGATCGCCTTTCACCATCATTGGATAGTTCTGTCCAAGAAAGAGCGAGTTTGCTACAAGACTATCAATACTGTACTAGTGAGAAGGTGTTGGCGCTAGCACAGTAGTATCCATCCCGAATACCATACAACGGGTGTTGGAATAGGTCCGGAGAGTGCGACCATGGGAGACAACACCTGCTTCCTTAGTAGTAACATCAGTAGTGGGCTGTATACAGACAAGAAGGGGTGATCCATCGGAAGTTGCCAGGCGCCACTGAGTATATCGGCCCTCCTCGTCCTCATGCTCGTGATCATCACCATCGTCATCTCCCCCTTAGTTATAAAAATTTTCATGTATAGGTGGTGGAATGTCCACAGGACCTTGGAAACACAAGAAGAAGGTTAATTAGTAGAGAAGGGAAACTTGCTAACTCGCATGCATGTGGATGAAACAATTATAATTACGGTGGAAAACAAACGTACCAAAACTAGGAGGATCCCATGCAAAAATAGTGCCACGACTGGTGGCAGCAAACACAAGACCCTCGTATTCAATTACATCATAGTACACACGCGTGTACAGAAACTGATTTTTGAGCAATACCCATCCAGTCGAACCACGAAGGACAACAACAAACCTGTCGAAGATAGCAACAACTTGATAGTTCTTGTAATTCCAAGAGCGGTTGGGAACTCGAGAAATTGCTATCTTTCATAGACGACGGTCACCATGATCATATTTGAACGTACATAGATCATCTGTGTGCTCAACCTCAGGGCACTCGAAGATTTTTGGAACTGGAATCCGCTGACGAGTGTAGACATTCACAAGTTCCCACTCGCGATTGTACCCAATATAAAAAACCCAATCTCCATTTGCGCCTGCCCAAGCCTTGCCCTCAAGCGATGGCATCTTAACATCATACGTATCATTATCAAGCGACATCAACTTGCACAAGGCGAGGCTTCCCTCGTCCCCGCGCCAGTCAGCAGGGTCACGGCGAAGAAGATAGGGGAGATCAAACCGCTCCTGGACCCTTGGGTTCATTGTAATGATGTTATTAGTTGAGTCGAGAATGTTCTTGAACGAACCTGCTATGCTAGCCGAGGTGATGACGTCGCACCGATCAATGAGTTCCCCCACCACGTCATCTTTCAGATCAGGGCAAGAATAACGGGGTCGTTTCCGGCTTGTTCCCTCCATGGAGAAGACGATCGAACAATGGCAAAAGGAAGGGTGAAGGCAAATGGAGGAGGGAGGAAGAGTGTGCGACAGAAGTTCCAAATCAAGAGGGAAAGGCAAAGAGTCGGTGGACGGTTGCTAGTTTGCCACAGTACATGAAGAGGCGCCCCGACCTACACGTCCTTTCGGAAATTGTACAAAAGGACTCGCCGTCGTCTCACTGACATGTTGGAATGGCACCACATGTTAATGAAACATGATGTGTAATTTCTCATGCAAAACACGATCTGGCCGCGTTGGCACGAGGTGCCGCATTAGTTATTGACCTTTATTTTTTTAACATACAATCTGAGTGGATAGCTCCTGTTGTCATCACACGTGAGTGGATATATAGGTGGGCTAGGTGGGCAGGCGGCAACAATCTAAGTGCTAAAAGAGTTGATCTCGAAAAAAGAGTTGATCCTATGCTTGGTTTTGTTTGGATTTTACAACTATGACCACTGGATAGAGTGAATTAATGGCTTACGTTCAAAGTTATTCTCATAGTACTATATAATGGTATAGGAACGTGGAGAGATTTGGTTGATTTTATATCGCTGAATAATATAAAATATTATGAGTGCAGACGCTGCACCCCGAGGTTTGTAGCTCCTTCTCGGTCATCGGGAATCTATGTTCTTCCACTCTTTCGTTTAAGACATGAGCTTTGTTCATCCTGTTGCCGGCACGCGGGACATCTATATGCCTCCATTTTACAAAATCATACTATATGCCTCCATGACACGCGGGACATCTAGCATCAAGGTGGCATGTCATGCAAGAAAATGGAGATATGCAGTGCGTAAGTGAGTCGTGCACTTCGATGGCACCTAGTACTATGCAATATTGTTTCTCCTCGATGGCACGTGAATAGTGCATGTACTCAGTGAAAGAGCATGGGATGGTAGCCATGGACATGGTCGGCCCTTTTTGAAGAGAGTACTAGTAAATACATAACTTTGATGTGTCTCGTCAACTCGCAGAACGACGAGAAGCTTGCTTACTATGCCTTCTCCCTCGCCAACGCGTGCGCGGTGGCTCGCAGCATGAGGAGAAACTTTTGCTTACAAGCGGTGGACGTGCAACAGTTCATTTGGTGTCAGATTGCCAGAAGTAGTACCATCATTATTGTTCGACTTCCGGAAGAGGAGAAGAGCCAAGCGCAAGGTCACCTACTAACCAAGTACAGTACTACTATAGCCAAAGCTGCTCCACCTTTTTAGAGCATGGTTAATTAATATAGGCGGCTCTTGCAGCGGCACATCATTTAGAGCGAGTACTCTCTTCGTAGGATCAAAGGAAGTGAAACAAAAGTTGGAGTGGATGCTAGATTGCCAATTAAAACATGATTACATAGGGAAAAAAATCCTATAGCATTCTATCCTATGAATCAAACGACCAATGTAGGAAAATTATGAGGGGGGTCTCTCCAACAGTGTTCCTTGGCTCGCACCTAGCATCACGGTGGTCGAACTTGGAGTCATTCATGTGGTACACGTGGCATCTCAGATCTGGTACTCCAATATTAGGTTGGCTCTATGTGATGTGGCAACTTCATATACTAACCGGATGATGGCTATACTACTACGGTACTCGCACTGCAAGAAGTGACTCGAAAACCATTCATAAATTGAGTCTATGACACGCATTTGCAAATGTACCTTTCATTACATACAACAAGTGATCAACACACAATGACAATGATGATACATGTTGGATTATAGATTATTTCCAACAAAACATTCTAGTAAATACTGAAGTTTTCATCACACAACAAATAAAAAGCAATGAAATGAACTTCAACTCAACCAATCCTTGGTGTTGGAAACGCTTGCTTTGAACCATAGGTGCTCTGGGAAGGGCCAGCTATTGTCAATATCGAGAGCAACGCAGGACTGATCATCCAGGCTGAAGCGGCATATCAAGAGCAGGGTAGGGAACCACCGCAATGTACAAGGTATAGATACAGTTGCTTCTCATAAATGGTAGTAATGTTGTGTCAACAACAGCTGGATCACCTTTAACCATCATTGGATAGTTTGGTCCAAGGAAGAGCGAGTTCGCTCCAAGACTATCAATACTGTACCAGGGAGAACGTGTTGGCGCTAGCACACCAGTATCCATCCCGAATACCCTACAATGGGTGTTGGAATAGGTCCGGAGATGGCGACCATGGGAGACAACACATGCTCCCTCAGTAGTAACAATCTCAGTGCACTGTATACAGACAAGAAGAGGTGATCCATCGGAATTAGTTACCAGCCGCCACTGAGTATATAATTCCTGCTCGTCCTCATGATCGTGATGATCACCATCGTCATCTCCCCCTTGGTTCTACAAATTTTCAAGTATAGGTGGTGGAATGTTCACAGGACCTTGGAAACACAAGAAGAAGGTTAATTAGTAAAGGGAAACTTGCTAACCCGCATGCATGTGGATGAAACAATTATAATTACGGTGGAAGACAAACGTACCGAAACAACGAGGATCCCATGCAAAAACAATGCAAAGAGTGGTGGAAGCAAACACAAGATCCTCGTATTTAATTGCATCATAGTACTCATCATCCGTGTATAGAAATTGATTTTTGAGCAATATCCATGGACGGATCATGGAATCAGTAACGACGGCAACAAGCTTGTCGAATATATTAACAACTTCATAGTTTTTGTAATTCCAAGAGCGGTTGGGAACTCGACAAATTGCTATCTTTCGTAGACGACAACCACCATGATCATTTGTGTGCTCAACCTGAGGGCACTCTGAGATTTTTGGAAGTGGAATCCACTGACGAGTATACACATTCACAAATTCCCACTCGCAATTGTACCCAATATAAACAACCCAATCTCCATTTGCGCCAGCCCAGGCCTTACCCTTAAGTGATGGCATCTTTACATCACACGTATCATTATCAAGCACCATCAACTTGCACAAGGCGAGGCCTCCATCGTCCGCGCCCATGTGAACATGGTTATAGCGAAGAAGACGAGGGAGATCAAACCTCTCCTGGACCCTTGGGTTCCTTGTAATGATGTTATTAGTTGAATCGAGAATGTTCTTGAACGAACCTACCATTGTAGCCGAGGTGATGACATTGCACCGATCAATGAGTTCCCCCACCACTTCATCTTTCAGATCAGGGCAAGAATAACGGGGTAATTTCTGGCTTGTTCCCTCCATGGAGAATATGATCGAACAATGGCAGAAGGAAGGGCGAAGGAAAATGGAGGAGGGAGGAAGAACGTGCGATAGCAGTTCGAAATTGAGAGCGAAAGGCGAAGAGTCGGTGGACAGTTGCCAATTTGCCACGGTACACGAAGAGGTGCCCCGGCCTACACGTCCTTTCGAAAATTGTACAAAAGGACTCGCCGTCGTCTCACTGACATGTTGGAACAGGACCACATGTCAGCGAAACATGGTGTGTAATTTCTCATGCAAAATGCGATCTGGCCGCATTGGCCTGAGGTGCCGCATTAGTTATCGACATTTATTTTTTTAATGGCATGCCGTTCAGTTTTGAAGCACGACTAACTGGTACTGTTTGCAGAGAAATTATAAACTACTATACCACTGCTCCACCTCTAGTACTAGTAGTATAAAAAAGATATATAGGCTGGAGCTTCAGAGCTTTCTTGCTAAGAGCTGCCCACTTGGTTCTCACACTATCACCCTCTCTCTAGATCTAAAAAAGACGGCCTCTCTCTCCCTCCTCACCGGTGGTCACAGATCCGTCGGGGAAGAAAAGGACGTGCAGCGTTGACGCACTCGTCGTCGGCGAGCGAGGTCACGCACTGATGCACAAGGCCGTCCTCTCAGACCTAGCGCCCCCGCGGGATGGCCTCCGTCCCCGAGCTGCTCGCTGCCGTAGTGCGTGCGGAAGACGACGACCACGAGCGAAGCCACTTCCCGCCGACCCTCGGGTATGCTACCTCTTTTTGAACCATACCCTTGTTCTATCGCCCCATCTGTCATGTCGCTGCATGTGGATCTTTTTCCACTCCACCATCTTCCCAATTTGCTATCCTCTGCTCTGCTGGTCACGCAGACGAAAACCTTAATTTGCACTATTAAAGGAAACCCTACTTCATGCAGACTAATCCATGTCTGTGTTGAATAAGGAAAGGAAGGGAGATGTACTGTCCAAGAGTAGGCATCTAACCCGCATCTAGGTTGAAAAGGGGGAAAATTAGTAACTAAGGAATGAGTCTCGTGTCTCTTTGTTGAAGAAGGGTAGACAGGCATGACAACGCAATAGAGAATGACCAGGTCGATCGGTTTGTTGTCCTCACATAGGAAAAAGGTGGCTGAACATAACAAAAATGGGACATAATCCACATATTCCGCCTGGATATTTGTTGCTCTGGGCAACCATAACTCCCTCACCACTCTATGCGTCCGTGGAGGTACATCGTACTGGTGCGCCCACTGTCCGAATGGGCCTCCCATGCTCTTATTGTCACTTTTTTGCTGTTAGTATAACGCCAGCAGTCAAGTCAAGCAATGCTACTGCTAAAGTGATGGCACATTTAACTAATGTCGCACTCAGTCTAATGCCACCGATAAATTTAAGCAATGCCATTTAATTTCACAGGATTATTTCAGGGTTAGCTGTTGATTGTGGATGTATTAAAGATTTTTTTAGCTAAGGCATTGTAATGCTGTTGCACAGCCAGTATACCAATGATGAAACTTGTTAGTACCTTCAAATTTTTCGCACTGTTAATGCTTATAGATTACACACCTCACTTTCATGAGATAAGTTAATTTTTTTATACAGTGTCACCAAAATGAAAAGGCACTGATGTCATTTTATTTTGGTTAAACTGCACAAAAAATTATGAAGACAAGAGGAAAGCTCAAGAGTGGGCACCTCCTCCTCCGGATGTTCTCTTGATTTGTTCGATCAAGTTTTTATGTTTGACCAATTATCAAGATTGGGATAGCAATTTTTAACGTCCCCCCGAGTTGGAAATGATATTTACCTTGGAGGTACATGGTTTGCGATTTTTTTATACTATCATTAGTTAATAATGCTAGTTACCTTCAGACTTTTGTATTTGGTTTAATGCTCATGCACAACTAGTATACCAATGCTGAAATGTGTTACCTTTACATTTTGTATTCTTAATTCTTATAGAAATCTTCTAGTGCAAGACTTTATTGAAATCTGTTCAGTAAAACCATTGTACAGTACCCTATAATAAAATAACTACTCTACTTTTGCACTAGCCACTAGATTAGTGTATATTTGTAGTATTCAAAATTTTGAATGGTGTTGCACTAGCGTATGGACATAAATAAAGTGTGGCAAGCTTTCCCAGATATGTGCTCAAGAAAACTACTACCTTCTTTCTAAATACTAGACGTTTGTGTACTTTAAACTGAACCGCGAAAACGTCTTATGTTAAGGAACAGAGGGTGTAGAGTTCACTCAAATTATCCCAGTAAAGCTAGTCACACATTTGTTAAAATTAATGCTCATTATGTTATCGGAGGAGGTCTGTAAGTTTGTCTCTAATGCCTGTCGACTACATACCTAACATCATGATGTAATGTTAAGTCATTTCCTTTTGTACAGTGTCACTGAATTGTCAAGGCGGTGATGGCATTTTATTTTAGTTGAACTGCACAAAATATTCTTAAAAGAAGACGAAAGGTCAGGAATCGATCATTATTTCAGAAAGAACTATATATGCCTTTCTGACATCAGTCGTTGTTGCGTTATTTATTCCTTCAAATAGGTGGTTAGAAACAGTCTTGCTACCCTTTTCATTAAGAAATTGGAATGCTTATATTTGTTAGTCTATGCTTCAACTAGTGCCACTTTTATAGTAATCACACTTTCAATATCTATGCAAACAGGGATGCTCGATTTTAGTGGAACTGCACAAAAAGTCCAACGGGTTCAACATTAGGAGCATGTTTTCTTCCAAACCTTTATATCCAATTGGTGGCACTATGAGCTGTTCATTAAGAAGGTACATGGTTTGCTACTATCTTGCTAATCTTTTTGTACTGTCATTAGATAGTAATACTAGTGGTTTGCATGTGAATTTATTGGCAGGGTGGACCTACATTGGAGGTGCAGGACAGGATTCAATGATTGGATGCTCAATTTCGATTGTATCGACTTCACCACTTCCATCACTGCAAACATGGGTATCCTTGGTCTAATGAAGAATATGCGCTATATTTCTGCTCTGAACAAGCAAATCAATTCAGTATGAAATTGTCCAGTGCAAAACATGACAAATGCTAAGCGGAAGAGACATGTTTAAACCGAGAATACAAGGTGGGGTATATGTTTACTAGCTGCTTAATATTTGTGCAGACAGAGATGTCTGCCCATTGCTATTTGGCAAACACAGAAAGTGACCACAATTTTGGTTGAACTTCATAAGAGAATAGTATAGTCACTGCATGCATTGCCATTTGAAAATAGACACAGAAAGATTGTATAGTCACTTCATGGACTGCAAAAAAGTAGTATTGTACTATTTATTAGCCAAGACTAGGTGCTTCGTTGCTTTGGTATGATTATACAATGGGCATCATTTTGCCTAAGTCTAAGTTTGTATTCCAAAAATAGTCTCGTCGTGTGATCGAGAGAAGACCAAATCATATTGTAGTGGATGTTCCTCCATCATGTGTGGTTCATTCTCATGGTTCCAGCTGTTGGTGAAACCACTTATGTTTGCAAGAGGAATTGTAGACTTCCCAAACAAATTTGTCTTTTAATCTGTATTGAATGTTGGCCAAGAGAAGCATCCATGTTAGTAGGAAGACCATATATTTTTTCTAGATCTTTGCTTTTGGAGCTATATATTTGTATATGATCTGTGAATCATTGAGATGCATTAACATGTTGATCTTATGTATGTGAATCGTCCTAGTTGGTTTTAGTTGTGGATGATCTTTGCTTTTGGAGCTACATATTTCTATATGATCTGTGAATCATTGAGATGCATTAACAGTTCCTTATATCTGTTCCCTTAGTGTTTACAAGTTACTGATCGATCACTAGCTAGCCTACTAATGCGCTCCTGGCAGTTTTAGTTGCGACACAAGATCCGAAGTGGCAGCTTTTTGAATAAAAATGCCTACCTCTAAAGAAACTGACAAGCTGCTCTGAAGAAAATGCCATGCGAATCTGAAGAAACTACCAGCAAAAACGTTCGCAAATGCCTTATCTCCCAACTAAAGTTCATCAACTAATGCCCTCGGCTGTGACTCATTGCAGGCTGCTCCGCGTACTAGCTGCGAGCGATTTTGAGTTCCTGCATGCAGCCGGCCATAATTAAGGCAGCTAACTGATGCCAAAAAGATGTGCTTTAATTGTTGGAGGCCTTTCAAATCCGTGGAATAATTACTGACAAGGATGGAGATGATTCGAGTGCACTCATTTGACCGTCATGCCGGCGTGCGACCCAGCACGGACAGGACGGGACGACATAGTCAGAATTTCAGTTTCTCTAGTTTTCCACGGCAAGCTGGCGCGCTAAGCCATGCCTGCTTAATTATGCATTGAATTCCGATGACCGTCGCGCTACCTTCCGCCTATAAGTAATGTTTCCCGGCCTTCTATGGTGGCACCGTGACCCAACTTGCCCTATCCTCATAAGCCCCCACCAGCCCGACGTTGCTCGCCACTTATCCTTGCTCTCGCCACGTCCGCCATGCCCCCGCCCATCCGCGATAGGCGAGGCCGGAGGCGGTCACCGCCGGAACTAGTGTTCGGTTTTCACCGGAAGGCAGACGGAGGGAGGAGGCATTCTATTGGTCTTTAGATGGCAATGCAGAGATCGAGGACTTGTTGGAGCGCGACCGCCTGGTGGAGGAGCAGGAGTTGTTGGAGCACGACCGCTTGGCGGAGGAGCAGCGTATTGCCGATTTGCGCCGCCAGCGGGACATGGAGCGGCAGTGCACCGATGCTCTGACTCACGAGCAGAGCACCCGCAACTGGGCCGACTACGTGGAAGCCGGCGACCGGCAAATAGACCTGGAGGCTGTCGGGCACACACGCGTTCATGAAGCCGATTTTTACTACTAGCTCATCAAGTGGGTTTCCCGCTTAGAAGCCGAAGCTTCGGTGGACCATGCCGGCGTGGAAAGGGCCAACGTTCGTGAGCAACGCGCCCTATCGCACCCCTGGCAAGTCCGAGGCGAGGCGGAGGACGCCGGTGCCGGCGTTTAGCGTGTACCGCAGATGGCGGCCGGCATCGTCTAGTTAGCCAAGAGTAAGTTAGTACTTGTACGCTACTAGAGTATTAGTGGGAGTAGATAGTTAACTTGGCTATGATGGTTGTCAACATGGAAGTTCAGTACTCTATATGTGGATCAGACGTGTTACTTTGCTCTGAATGTTGAACTTTCCGTTTGAACGTATGGATTGGGTTGTTATTTTTTTAATGGCTTGTATTTGTCCTCCACAGGTTTAGAGGCTGACTTGTGGGCCTACTAAGTTGACGCGTACACAATCAGGAGATGATTGTACGTGGAGAGGATGACAGGAGGGACCCGCCAAGGTCATGGCAGTACGCAAGCAAGTGCCTCCTTATTTCAAGCCAATAAAAAATGGCTCCTCCTAATGGATTTCTGACATTTGGGTCCCATGCCATTGTCAACGTAGTCAATAAATGAGAGAATTGCACAACGAGTGGCTGACACCAGGAACCCGGCAGCTCGCCTAGTTATTTTTGTTTTGGGTTAATTTGATAAATGCCACTACAAATCTGGTGTTTCTGAGAAATGCCACTGCAATTTCCAAACTTTGAAAAATGCCATTTCATGCCATTTCTAGTGGCATTTTTCAAAGTCTGGAGTGACGTTTTTCAAAGTTTGCAAATTGCAGTGGCGTTTTCCAAATTTTGCAATAATTGCAGTGGCATTTTTCAAAGTTTGGAAATTGAAGTGGCATTTTTATGAGTCGCCATAATTGGAGCGGCATTTATCTAATTTGTTTTTGAGACGGAAGCAGGGTGTCAACTGAGCTGTGCGGGGCACTCTGGCCTGTCTAGACAGCCTTCTCTTTTATGTTTACCACAGACCAGCCCAGTAGTTTTTTTCTTTCTGAAAATGGCTAGCACAGTTTTTTGTGATCTGCCAAGTAAGTAGCTTTGTCAGGCCTATTGGGCTGCAAATCTTTCAAGACGAGGAGAGCTTAATTCGGCTGGACGAGAAAATGGCCTACCAGTAATGAGAAATGGGCTGTATATTTTTAAAACACATCAAACCGGCAATTAGTTTCAAATTTCTTTTTTTTTCATTTCGAGATATTAAATTGCATTAATTTTTATGCATGGACAATTTGTTGGATTTTATATTGATATACATTTATTTTTAAAATCAGTTTGAATGTGACTCGAAATTTCGGGATTAAAAACAGTTCGTACCGCACCGAAATATGCAAAATTTCGTATAATTTTTTAACCGTGGCCACAATATGGGCTGTAATGCTAACAAAAAGAATATGGGCTCCAAAGAAACCTTAAGAATTAGCAAATGGGCTATAAATTATTAGAAATAATGGCAGATGGGTTGTATGTTGTTTTCCACAGATTTGAGGCTTTCCTAAAAAAAGGTTGACGCACAAGCAGTGACTGTTGGATGTCCATCCAACGGCCGTCGTGCTTCTTCAATCTCTGCTCTTCCTGCTCCAGCCACTCAAATAAGCGCTGGCGGGACTGCCCACTTCCTCCTCCCCGCGGCCGGCTGTGCTGTTGCGCAGGCCTCACCGCCCCATAGTACTCCCATTGCTGGCCTAGCCATCCCTCTACTCACCCACACCTGCTGTTATTCTCCAGCGACGGCAGACGAACCAGTAAACCCGCATATAGTCGTACTCCCCTCCGCGTGGGAAACAACTGCCGATTCTTCCCTACCTCCGTGTCGTTCCCTTCCTAGGCCTCGCCATCATCCACCACCCTGGTGCTCTCGACGTGGCCTGGTCAACGTGGTCAACAACCAGCATGCATCTGAAGTGGACTGTACGTGGAGAGGCTGACAGCTGGGTCCACGGCCGCACGCAAGGAAATGCCTCCCTATTATACACAAAATAATGATTCCTCCACCTAACATCTGGGACCCACCGAAAGGGCCTCTGTATTTCGCGAAAAAAACATTACCACCGCTCACAGCTCGGACCCACCAGCTATATCTTCGCATGCAAGGAAGTGCATCCTTATTACGCACAAAAAATGAATACTCCCCCTGCTAGCTGGGACCCAGTATAGTGGCAGGCTGACTTGTGGGCCTACTAAGTTGACGGGGACGGAGGGCTTTGTCAAATTAGTCAATATGCACGATTCTAGCTCCAGTGACCGTATGATGTCCATCCAACGACCGTAGTGCTTCTTAAACCTCTTGTCTTCTTGCTCCAGCCGTCCAAACCAGCGCCGGTCGTGCCTCGTGCTCCTGCCTCCTGTGGTCGGCTGCGATGCAGCGGAGGCCTCACCACCCCCTACTACTCCCACCGCTGGCCAGGCCATCCCTCTACTCCCACGGCAGCCTCACACCACAGCGAACCAGTGAACCCTCATACTCCTCTACGCGTGGGCATCCACTGTCGCGTCTTCCCCGGCTCTGCGTCGTCCCCTTCCTAGGCCTTGCCGTCGTCCACCGCCCTGGTGCTCTCAGTGCGGCGTGGTCAACGTGGTCAAGGAACAACTTCCATCTGAAGAGTACTGTATGTGGAGAGGCTGACAGCTGGGTCCACAGCAGCCGCAAGGAAGTTCCTCCTTATTACGAGGAAAATAATTATTCCTCCACCTGACAGCAGGGACCCACCGGACGGGCCACCATATTTGGCGAAAAAACATTTTCCCCCTGACTGCTGGGACCCACCGGACAGGCCACCATATTTCGCGAAAAAAACGTTCCCCCCGCTGTCAGCTCGGACCACCGAAAGTATCGCCTTATTACCCACAAAAAAATGAATACTCCCCCTACTAGTTGGGACCCACCTTGGTGTGTGGCTGACTTGTGGGCCTACTAAGTTGTCGGGGATGGAGTTCTTTGTCAACTTAGTCAATATGAACGATTCTAGCTCCAGTGACCGTACGATGTCCATCCAACGGCCATAGTGCTTCTTCAACCTCTGGTCTTCTTGCTCCAGCCGCCCAAAGCAACGCCGGTCATGCCGCATGCTCCTGCCTCCCGTGGCCGGCTGTGCTGCCGCGGAGGCCTCATCGCCCCTACTATTCCCACCGCTGGCCAAGCCCTGCGGCGACGGAAGCCTCACACCACAGCCGAACCAGTGAACCCTCATACTCCTCTTCGCGCGGGCTTCGGCTTCCGCATCTTCCCTAGCTCCGCGTCGTCCCCTTCCTTGGCCTCGCCGTCTGTCGGGTGGTAGGTGCGACATATGCCAACGGGTGGCTTATCATTGTGGGAGCCAGTAAAACATCGCCGGTGCCTGGAAACAGGATGAGGCGAAGACATGCACGCCAGCGAATCTTACCCAGCTTCTGGGCTCTCCGTGGAGATAACACCCCTACTGCTGCTCTGCGGGGTGTCCGCATGATCACTAGATGAACTAGTAGCTACACAATGCTCCTTGAGCTGTTTCATGGGAGGAGGAAGAAGGGCACGGCCCGCTCTCTTCTTCTCCTTGCGTGGTGTCTAGAACTAGCAGGGATCAACCCTTTGCATGGGTGTCCCGGGGGGTTTATATAGGCCTACCCCCCGGGGGTACAATGGTAATCCGGCGGGGCGCGGGGCCCAGCCGTCTGTGACTACGCTCGCCGGCTTCTGTGTCGACTGCTGGGGCCCGCCGGCTGGTGGGTCCCGCCGGCTGCCGGCTCCTCGGCCGACAGGCAGGTCCCACTGTTCAGGGCCTTGCCGGCGGCTGGTTACTGTTGCTCAATCCTGGTGACGAGGGCTTCGTCGAGGTAGGCGTGGCTATAGTGCCGCCGTCCGGCGGGTGGTCACTGTAGCCTCACCGTGTCTTGTCTCCTTAATGGGGCATCTCCTTCGAAGGAGGCGGCAGGCCGGCTATGGAGAGCCGGCTTTGTCTCGGGCCTACTGAGGGATGCACGGCCGCCTTCGGGTGTCTCTCTGCCCAAAGGGGCCCACCGCCTGTGGGCCGTACTGGTAGTCCATCGTGGATGACATCAGGGTCAACGTGGCAACAGTGTCGCGCCGGACGGGTCATGGCCACTCGTACGGCGCACTATGCCAGTCGTGCTCCGGGATTCGGGGGTGGCAGGCTTCACTATAGCCACACCCCGTCGCATCGCCGTTAAGGGGATGAAAACTTTGAGGGTACAGTCT
This sequence comes from Triticum urartu, assembly GCF_003073215.2. NCBI lineage: Eukaryota > Viridiplantae > Streptophyta > Magnoliopsida > Poales > Poaceae > Triticum > Triticum urartu. Next base: position 475,072,228 of record NC_053022.1, read on the forward strand.
TGACCACTTTGTGGGAGCCGGCTTCTTGGAGTCGGCCTTCTCGCGGCCGGCTTCTCGAAGCCGGCCCTCCCGTGGCTTTCTTCACGAGGGCTAAAGTCGGACCGCCTTCCGATAGCTGGCCTGGGAGACAGCCGGCAAGGGGAAGGCGGCCCCATGTCTTGGATCCTTGAGAGCCGGATGGGCTCGTAATTTTTACAGAAGGGCCAGGGGAAGCCGGCTAGGCTACCCATGGCTATTTACTCCGACAGTAGTCCCCGAAGCTGATCGAGCTTTGAGGCGGGTAAAGCGACGAGAAGCTTGGTCAGCTTCCGATCCTGAGGGGCCGGCTTTGCTGGTGTGTGCCGACTTCGGAGAGCTCCGTTTCTTGTAGGCGGGAACGCGGTCGACCCGCGAGCTGACCTCAGGTTTCCCTGTGGGCCACGTGGCAGTGAAACCCTGCCAGCGCACGCGTGCGACGAGACGCCATTGCAGGCCCGGGCCCGCCACTCCTAGGCCTCGGCCCGAGTGTGCATCTTCTGCGGCCAACGCGGACCGCTCGCCTTCCCTCGGCGACTTTATTACGCCATTAGGGTGCAATAATCGCGGGACGTGGAGGAGTGGGCACAGTTGATCCCCACGTTCCCCCACGCCGCGCCTCCTCGGCTGCGCCGTGCGGTCTATAAGTTGGGGGAGGAGGGGGAGCGGCAGAGGCTTTGCACACTCTCCCTCGCTCCGCCCCCTTTATCCTTCATTCTTCTTGTCGCCGCAGCCACCCACCGTCGCTCCGTTCCGCCGCCGCATCGTCTCGCTTCCATGGTGCTGTCGAGCTCATGGGATGGCTCCAACGTCCATGAGGACCACGTCGAATTCCTCCGCCAGACGCGACGCCTGCCCGGCGAGAGCTTCGTGCGGGTCCGTCGAGCGCCGGAGAGCGAGGTTTCGCCGGCACCGGAGGAGGGTGAGCGGGTTATCTTCCGCTCGCACTGCCTGCGCGGCTTCGGCCTTCCGGCGAGCGGGTTCCTCCGTTCCTTCCTCGAGTTCTACAACCTTCAGTTGCATCACCTCACGCCCAACGTGGTGATGCTGCTGTCGGCCTTCGTCTCCCTCTGCGAAGGTTTCCTTGGGGTCCTCCCCACGCTTGAGCTCTGGGGGAATTCTTCCAGAGCAAACTCGGCACCGTCGTCGCGGGCGTGCCCGCCCCCTGCGGGACCTATATCGCCATGAGGCGGTCGGGCGAGAACAACCCGTTCCCGCCCATCCCGCTGATCCAGTCGGTGAAGCTCTGGCAGAAGTCATACTTCTATGTGAAGAACGTCGCCCAGCAAGGCGACTACGTCAACCTTCTCCGGGCCAGGTCATTGTCTCAGGCCGGGAATGCAGCCGTCTCCCGGCTTCGGGTGATGATCCAGGCGGAAGGCCTGACCGGAGCCGACTTGGTGGCCGCCTTCGTGGAGCGCCGGGTACTTCCTCTCCAAAGCCGGCCTCACATGATGTGTTAGATGAGCGGCTGCTTCGACCCAAGCCGGCTAAGCACCAGGGAGATGCCTCATGCAGAGGTGTCGTACATGGTGAATTACATCTCCAACTACAAGCTCGCCGAGGACTGGCGATACGGCAAGGCGCCGTACTCTCGCGCCAACCCTCCGCCCGTGGTAAGGTTTTCCTTCATTTCTCCTGTTGGTAGCCGGCCTTATGATAGCAGAACCCTCTCCTTACCGGGGCCGCAGGGGTAGAGCGCCAGCTCGTCCCCGACCGCACGGTGGACGATGCCGACGAACCGGACATGGGAGCGGCCGCCGTGGAAGACGCCATCGTGGGGGAAAGCGATGAGCCCAGAGGCACGGGGCTCACGGCCGGCTTCGAGGACTGGCCGGATGATGCCGAGGTCGAAGTCGCCCCACGCCGCCAGCCGACGCCTGGTTATCAAGGCGCGAGCTCGTCCGCCGCGCCGGCTGCTGGCGGCGGCGCCCAGAAGCGCCGAGCCGCGTCGATCCTCTTCGGCAGCCGGCCGAAGAAGTCCAAGGCTTCCACAGCGGCGACCAAGCGAGATGAGCCGGCCGCGAAGGCGGCCCGCTTCCGCAAGGTGGTGAAGCAGCCGCAGGTGATCTCAGCATAAGTCGTTGAATGCTTGGATGCATATTTTTTGTTGTTCTCTTTGATTGAAAACTCTTCTAAACCTTTCTTTGCTCGCCGGACAGGGCGCCGCTTTCCCTTGAGCGGGGTCCGGGCGGCTCCATAGTCGGGCCGACTGGAGGGTCTTCAGGCTCCTGCCACGTGGACCCCCGCGCCGACCTCAGGGAGGCCACGGAGCGGAACGCACGTGAAGCGCGGGAGGAGCGGGAGGTGGCGGAGCGAACGGCCGCCCAGGCGGCGAAGGAGCAGGCCGATGCGGCAGCCAAGGCCCGGGCGGCGGCGGCAGCCGCGGAGACGGAGGCGGAGGCTTTGCACAACCAGCCTCCGCTGCTCGCCATTCCCCTCCGCGCCGTGGCCCCCAACATCCCAGTGCCCCCGTCGGAGCAAGTCGACCAAGAGCCGCCGGTGATGGAGAGGAAGGAGGTCCAAGTGGCCTCCATGGAAGGAACGCCGCGGACGGCGCCGACCGGGGCGGGCCAGGGCGGCCAATCTGCCGCGGCGCCAGAGCAGCCGGCCGGGGGTGAGCCGGCAGCAGGAGCCGGCCTCGAGGTGCAGCTGGCAACGCGCCGGCGTGCGGGGGGAGGCACCGCCGCGCTGGAGCCGCACAGAGTTACGGGTGCCGGCCAGACGACGGAGGCCTTGGAGGCGGCCAGCACCGCCACGTCCGAGTGGACTCCCAGCGGGGGGACGGGCGAGCTGAATGCGGCCCAAGAGGTTCGAAACCGGCTTCAGGCCCAGGCCGCCTCGCTGCAGTAGTACACCCAAGAATTCGTAGCGACGCGGGCCGTCATCCGGGTGACTCTCCTAGCCTTGTTTGTTTTGTTTTCTTGATTTCTTCCGTGGGTGTAGTCCCCGAGTTCCGAGTCGGGTGCTGCGCAGCCGGCTCGGAACTTACTCGGTCCTGACAACCATCTTATACCCGCCTCCTGTCTGTCCTTTTAGGAGTATCATAACCTCCGTGCTGCCGCCTTCAACTCCCAGGCTCAGGAGCTGGGCCGGAGAACCGAAGACCTGGTCAATAGCCGGAGTGCGTCCTTGTTTTTGTTCATCTCCTGTGGGGGCGCGTCAGCGCACCCACTGGGTGTAGTCCCCGAGATTCGGGCCGACTGCTGAGCAGTCGGGTCGGATCTTCCCTGAGGACTTCTTCCTCATTGGTTTTTCTTTTGTCTTTCGTGCTTGCAGGGTCCAATGCCGACTTGAGGGGGCAGCTCAGCGAGGCACAGGCCGCCCTTCGCGTCAAGGAAACCGAGCACGCCGCCTTGGTCCTGCAGCGTGACCGCCTGGCCAGGAAGCTGGCTGACCAGCAGGAGAGCCACAAGGCGGCCCTGAAGGAAGCGTAGGATAGCGAAACTGCTTTGAAGGCCGAGTTCGGGACTGAGGCGGCAGGCTGGGCTGAGACCAGGCAAGCGCTGGATGAAGGCTTCGGCCGTATTGAGGACTTGATCGACGGTAAGCCGCCTTCCTCGCTCCTCACCTGCCCCTTGCCGCCTGATTTTTGTTCTGACTTGCGCTGCTTTTTATTCTTTGTGCAGACTACTTTCCCGGCTACTCCATCTTCGCCGCCCAAACCATCGAGGCCCATCGCGAAGCGCACCGTCAGGCGGGGGCCGACATCGTGCCAGACGCGAATTGGACGCTTGAGGAGCAGCTCTTGGCGGTCCAAGCGCGGCTGCAGTCGGCTCATCGTATGCTCCACCGCCTCCAGCGCGCCGGAGCGCAGGTGTTGGCCGCCCTCTGGCCCGGCGAGACGATTCCCCGCACCCGAGCTGGACTGCCGACTGGCTGGAGGTTGCGGTTGGCCGCTTCGAAGCTTGGAAGGCGTCGGCGGCCCAGCTTGGAGCTGGGTGGGCGTTGGAGTTCGTCCGAGCTTGGTATCCAGGGCTGAACCTGGACCAGCTGCGCACCTGGCGGCTAGAGGCCGACACAGAGCTGGAGGAGGTGCGGCCGGCTATCGCTCAGTGCGCTTCGACGATCGCCGAGTGCACCGACATCAGCGTCTTTGCACCTGAAATAAATGATGACGGCGTTGCCTAGCTGGAGGAGTGGTTCGGGCTGAACCCGGCGGTGGGTGAGGACTCGGCAGAGGAGATCGCCTCTAGCGACGAAGGCGAAGACGATGAAGAAGAGGAAGGCGAAGACGTCGAGCCGGCCGGTGGAACAGCCGGCCAGCCTCCGCCTGACCGTGCCTCCAGCAACGACGCGCCTTCTGCGGGAGGCGGTGATCATGCCGAGGTTCGCCAGCCGCCCACTCCTCCAGCCGGCACTGCCGTCTCCACCGACCTGCCCAGCTCGTCAGCTGCTCCGCCGGCTTAATCTGTCGTCCTTGTTTTTTCCTGTTTGTTGCCTTCTGAACAATTTTATTAAGCTTTCGCAGTTCCACCCACTGGGGGTGTATCCAAACTATGTTGAATGCTGGCCTCTTGGAGGTCTTTTATGTAAATATTATCGTGTGTATGTCTGGTTTCCCTTCACGTATGCTTTTTATCCTTAGGCTTTTTCCTTTGCCGCCTTCCCCTTTTGGGGAGGCAAATACTCGAGCTTTCTTGAATTGAAGTGAAGTGAATGGAAGACGGCCGGCCGGCTACTCTGGTAGTCGGTCGGTGGTAGGAGGCAAACCGGCTTTCGTTATATTAGTCCATTAGTCCCTAGCAATTTTTCGTGTGGGCACCCTTTCCTACCTTTAACTCTTGCCAGCTAGACAGCCGGTTCTTCGAACTGCGACTTTTGGCAAGAGTTAAGCTTGGGTGTCGGCACACTACTTGTATGACCGCGGGTAGGACTTCTAATATAACTCCAGTCGGCCAGTCCCCGGGCCGACTAGTCGAACCCGGTGCCGGACGGAACAAGTAAATGAAATGACAAGGTCATAAGCATGATACTCTTCATTTATAGATAAAAGATGGCAGTCCCCGAGCTCTCCTCGGGGGGCCTATTGTCTCGTACTTAGTACAAAAGTTAGTGTGATACATACTGTGTTTCAACTGTAAAATCTTCAGAGGAGGTTGGCGTTCCATGGTCGTTCCGACTCCTTGCCGGAGTCGTCTCTCTTGCGTGCCTTGGGCTTCTGTGCGTCGATTAGGTAGTAGGAGTCGTTGCCTAAAGGTCTGCTGATGACGAAAGGGCCCTCCCAAGGGGCCGAGAGCTTGTGCTGGCCGGCTGTTCACTGGATCAGCCGAAGCACAAGATCGCCCTCTTGGAAAGATCTTGGCTTGACCTTCCGGTTGTGGTAGCGGCGCAGGCCTTGCTGATAGATGGCGGACCGGCTGAGGGCTAACAGCCGGCCCTCTTCCAGTAGGTCGACGTCATCTTCTCGTGCCTCCTTGGCCTCTGCCTCCGTGTACATGGTTACCCGAGGCGAGTCGAACTCGATGTCGGTTGGGATGACCGCCTCGGCGCCATACACGAGGAAGAAAGGAGTGAAGCCGGTTGATTTGTTTGGAGTAGTGCACAGACTCCAGAGGACAGCCGGCAACTCATCGAGCCAACAGCCGGCTGAACGCTCCAGTGGTACGACCAGTCGGGGCTTGATGCCGGAAAGGATGAGGCCGTTGGCTCGCTCAACCTGGCCGTTTGACTGCGGGTGGACAACGGACGCTATGTCCAGCCGGATACCTTGCGTTGCACAGAAACGTGCCAAGGCTCCCTTGGCAAAATTCGTGCCATTGTCGGTGATGATGCTGTGTGGCACGCCGTACCGAGTTGTTATATCTGCGATGAATGTCACGGCAGTCGGCCCATTCAGCTTCTTGATCGGCTTTGCCTCAATCCACTTGGTGAATTTGTCCACGGCGACGAGCAAATGTGTCATGCCGCCGTGCGCCGTCTTGAATGGGCCCACCATGTCCAGTCCCCAAACGGCGAAGGGCCAAGTGAGGGGAATGGTCTTGAGTGCTGAAGCCGGCATGTGTTGCTTGGAGCTGAAGAGTTGGCCCCCTTTGCAATGTTTAACCAACTCTTTGGCGTCATCCAAAGCAGTCGGCCAAAAGAAACTATGGCGGAAGGCTTTGGCGACGAGTGATCTTGAGGCCGCATGGTGGCCGCATTCTCCTTGGTGGATGTCTCTGAGGATTGCAATGCCCTTCTCTTGCTCGACGCATCGCTGGAGGACTCCAGTGACACTGCGCTTGACGAGCTCTCTGTTCATGATTGTGTATGCTCCGGCTCGGCGTTGGACTTGTCTTGCCTCTGTTTTGTCAGCCGACAGATCTTGGTTTATTAGGAAGTTGAGGATGGACTGAGCCCATGATGGAGCTGCGACTTCTTCTATTGCCAATGTGGCTACTGTGACCAGGGCGGGCGGGCTGGGTGGTGAAATGCTAGAGTCGGCCGCCGGCTGTTGTGTTGGTGCAGTCCTCGGGCCGACTACCGCAGTCCCCGAGCCGGGTGTGGCAGTCCCCGGGTCGGGCGTAACCGCGGGAGCCCCCGAGCCGACTACTGAAGTCCCCGGGCCGACTGTTGAAGTCCACGGGTTACCTGCCTGGTTCTTCGAGCCGGACCCGGTCGCGTCGGGGTCAGGTGGCACGAAGATGGAATCGGACTCTGGACACGGCTTGAGGAGGCATTGTAGAGAGACACCGGTTGGTATTGCTTGCCGAGTGGAGCCTATTCGAGCCAGGGCATCGGCCGGCTCGTTGTCGGCTCGCGGTACGTGGAGGAATTCACATCCTTCAAAGTAACCACTGATTTGCTGAACAACGAAGCGATAGCTTGCCATATTTGCGTCCTTGGTGTCCCAGTCGCCGGATGATTGCTGGACCACCAAGTCCGAGTCGCCATAACATAGGATCCGGCGAATGCCGAGTTCTTTGGCAAGCCGGAGCCCATGTATGAGCGCCTCGTACTCGGCTACATTGTTGGAGGCGGCAAAGTGAATCTGCAGCGTGTATCTAAGCTTGTCGCCTTTGGGAGAGGTAAGGACGACGCCGGCTCCCAAGCCGGCGCGCATCTTGGACCCGTCGAAGTGCATGCGACAATGAGTGGAGTCGGGAGCCGGCGGCAGGTACTGGGTCTCGGCCCAGTCGACGAGGAAGTCGGCCAGTGCTTGGGACTTGATGGCGGTGCGGGGCTGGTAGAAGATCATGTAAGGGGCTAGCTCGATGGCCCATTTCGCCACCCGGCCGGATGCATACGACCAGCGGGGCGGTGCATACGACCGTGATGGGATGCTCTTGAAAGTAGGGCTTCAGCTTCTTGGCGGTGAAGTACATGCCATAACACATCTTTTGGTAGTGCGGGTAGTTCTTCTTCGAGGCGGACAGTACCTCGCTCAAATAGTACACCGGCATCTGGACCGGCTGGGCTCGGCCCTCTTCTGGGCGTTGGACTATGATGACAGTGCTGGCCACCCGGCTGGTTGCGGCAATGTAGAGGAACATGGGTTCTTCTCAGTCGGCGCCGCCAGGACAGGCGGTGTGGCCAGCATCTTCTTCAGCTCGTGAAAAGCTTGGTCGGCTTGGTCATTCCACTTGAAGTGCGTGGTCTTCTTCATGAGGCGGTAGAGGGGGAGAGCATTCTCTCCGAGCCGGCTGATGAAGCGGTTCAGGGAGGCCAAGCATCCGGTGAACTTCTGGACGTCTCGAAGCTTGGTGGGAATCGCCATTCTCTCAATGGCCTTGATCTTCACCGGGTTGCATTCGATGCCGCGTTCGGAGACCAGGAAGCCTAGGAGCTGGCCGGCTGGCACTCCAAACACGCATTTCTCGGGGTTGAGCTTGATTTGGAACCGGCATAGGTTCTCAAATGTTTCTTTGAGGTCTTCCAGCAAGGTGCCGCGCTTCTCCGTCTTCACCACAATGTCGTGTACGTAGACGTGAGCATTTCTGCCGAGTTGCTTGAGGAGGCACTTCTGCATGCAACGCTGAAAAGTGGCACCGGCATTTCTCAAGCCGAATGTCATAGTCAGGTAGCAGAAGGCTCCGAATGGTGTGATGAAGGCGGTCTTCAGGCAGTCAGCCGGATCTAACTTTATCTGGTGGTATCCTGAGTAAGCATCCAAGAAACTCAACAGCTCCCATCCGGCCGTGGAGTCTATCACTTGGTCAATCCTTGGCAGGGCAAAGGGATCTTTAGGGTAGGCCTTGTTGAGGCTCGTGTAGTCTATGCACATGCGCCACTTGTTGTTCTTCTTTAACACGAGGACCGGGTTGGCAAGCCACTCTGGAAAGAAAACTTCCATAATGAAGCCGGCTGCCAGAAGCCGGGCTATCTCCTCTCCCACAATCCTTCTTTTTTCCTCCGACAGTCGGCGGAGGGGTTGTTTGACTGGCTTTGCGTCTTCTCGGACGTGTAGTTTGTGCTCAGCGAATTCCTTCGGAACACTCGGCATGTCCTTGGGGGACCATGCAAAGAGGTCCCGATTCTCACGGAGGAAATCGGCGAGCTCGCCTTCCTATTTGCTGTTAGGCTTGCCCGATGATGGCAAACCTCTCGGGGTGCTCGGGGTCAAGAGGTATCTTCTTCATCTCTTTGGCCGGCTGGAAAGATCCTTGGGCATCATACTCCTTGGAATCGGGGGACAGGACCGGCTGCTTACCGGCCATGGCCACGACCCGGTCCAACATCCTCTTCTCTTCGGCAATCACAAGGGACTCGGCCAGCCGGCTGCTGGCGGCAGCGCACTCGGAGGACTTCTTGTAATCGCCGGCTATGGTGATGACGCCCTTGGTGCTCGGCATCTTCATCTTGAAGTACGCATAGTGGGGAACCGCCATGAACCTGGCCAAGGCAGGTCGGCCAAGCAACGCATGGTAGGGGCTCTCCAGGTCCACCACTTCAAACCAGATCGCTTCCCGACGGAAATGCTCCTTGTCCCCAAAGAGTACATCAATCTTGATCTTGCCAATGGGGGCGCAGGACAAGCCGGGTACGATGCCATGGAATACTGTCCGAGTAGGCATGAGTTGCTTCATCTTGACATTCAGCTTCTCCAGGGTGTCACGGTACAAGATGTTGATGCTGCTCCCGCCGTCTATCAACACACGGGAGAAACGGGTGGCGCGTTGGTCCGTTGCAAGGGTGGCATCCAGAACCAACGCATAAGAGCCGGGAGACGGCATCACCTCTGGGTGGTCGGCCCGGCTCTAGCTGATAGGTTTTTCTGACCAATGCATGTGCTCGGCGGGGTTGGCAGCGACCACGCTGACTTCCTGGTGCTCTCAGCGTTTGCCGCGCCGGTCTTCGGGCTGGCTTGTAAAGACGATATATGTTGCATGCTCGTCGGGGAACTCATCATGCACGGCTCCGACTGCGGGCCGAGCGGCCGGCGGAGGCGGAGCCGGAGGCGGCGGGCCGGCAGGCGGAGGCGGCGCGAGCCCTTCGCCTTTGGAGATTCGGGTGAGCCAATGGCACTTCCGGGTTGTGTGGTTGGACGGCTTCGCGCCGCTGTGGAATTTGCACGGGGCGTCGAGAGTTTTCTCGTAGGAGAAGGCCGACTACCAAGCCGGCCGGCCGCCCTTCGGTTTCTTGGGCACGGGCCGCCCTTCGGGCGGCACGTCTTCGACTGTGGCCACCTGCCGACTGGCGGGAGGCGGCGAGGGGCCCTTGCGCTTGCAATCGTTCAGGTGTGGGTGTCGGCCGGAATCCCCAGCCGGCGTCTTGGGCACCGGATTGAGTACCTTCCCGGACGTGTCTACCCGGAGCTCAGTCTTCATCGAGGAGTCGGCGGTGGCGTACTTGTCCGCTATGTCCAGAAGCTCGTCGAGGGTAGTCGGCTCATCGCAGAGAAGCTTGTGCTTGAGGAGGGTGCCTTCTCGGCACCTGGCAGTGAAGTATTCTATGGATAGCACCTCGTGCACCCCCTCGCAAGAGTTGTGGAGCTCGGCCCAACGCGTGAGGTAGTCGCGAGTAGACTCGGCGGGGCCTTGTACGCACAAGGAGAGCTGTCTAGGCTTGGGAGCCCGCTTGTAGGTGCTGGTGAAGTTGCGGACGAAGGCTTCTGTGAAGTCTAGCCACCTGTTGATGCTGTGCGGCTTGAGGCTGTTGAGCCAGGTCCGCGCCGTGCCTTGCAGCATGAGGGGCACGTACTTCATGGCAACGCGCCTGTTGCCATTGGCTATGCTAACTGCCATGGAGTAGTCGATCAACCAATCTTCCGGCTTCACGGAGCCGTTGTACTTGGGCGTGTCTCTTGGGAGCGAGAACCCTTTGGGAAAAGGCTCGTCGCGGATGCGGGGGCCGAAACAAGGCGGACCGACATCGTCTTCTTCTTCCAGCGCCAGGGATCGCGCCAGGCGGTCGATCCGATGGCGGGCGTCGTTCTCGCCAACTCCTTCGCGGCGACCTAGTCGGCCGCTGAGAGTCGGATGCCCCACAGGCGGCGGGGTGGGATATCTCTCTACACGGGGCCGAGGCGGAGGCGGGTTGCCCCGCCATTCCACGGCCCGGGGATGGCCTTCTGCGTCTCGCTCGATGGAGATTTGTGTCCGGCTTCGGCTGGCAGCCGGCTCTTTCTCGCGCCATGCGCGGGTGTTGCCCGTAGTCGGCGTCCGGGACGTCGCGCCGTGATCTCGGCGCGGGGGAGGGCTTTCCGCGCGGGCGTCGGCTTCGTGCCGCTGCGCGGCCGCATCAATTAGCTGCTGGATGCGTCTGGTCATGTGGGGGAGTTCTTCGGCCCCCAATCCGTCCAGCTCGTCTACGGCCGCCTGGGCGGCTCGTACGTTCTCGAGTGGAGTGGCGTAGACTGGGCGGTCGACCCCTAGCATGTCGGCGATGACAGCGCCGCGCTGCCTGACAACACCGGCCCGGCTTGGCCTGCCCGGAGCCGGCGTGCCAAAGGCGACGCGGTCGGCTTCGCGCTGGTGGGCCTCAGTGAGGCATCTTATGGAGGCCAGCCTCCGGCCCTCCGTGAGGAGAGCGAGGCGGCGCGCCTCCAGTGCTTCGTCGTCGGCATCAGCCGGGAGCGGGATGGACAAGTCGTGGACCGCCGCGTGCGGAGCGTTGTGGGCGCTCTCGTTAGCAGCGCCGCTGTGGCCGACGACCATCACCTCGGTGGTGACAGCGTCGCAGCCATCGGTCCGGGGAAGCGGGTCGTTGTAGATCGTGACGTTGGTGGGGAAGGTGTCGAGTGAGGCCGTGTCGGAGTCGACAGGCATCGGGTCGGTGGAGCCAACCGACTCCAAGTCCACAGCAGGCTCGCTGGAGACATGGAGCTGGCCGAGGAGGATGGCGAGGTGGTTGGTGCCCGCATCGGAGGCGAGCTCGTCGGAGATGAGGGTTTCATCGAGGAGACCGGCGAGGCTGCTCGCCGCGCAGATGCTGGTGACGCCTTGCAGCACGTCGTGGCAAGCGCCATCGGGCGTGCTGGGCTGGCTACGCTCGCTGGGGAGGAAGAGGGTTCCCGTCCAGAATAGGTCTTCGGATGACGGTGGACCTGGCCCCACGGTGGGCGCCAAAGTCGGGTGGTAGGTGCGACATATGCCAACGGGTGGCTGGAAACGGGATGAGGCGAAGACATGCACGCCAGCGAATCTTACCCAGCTTCGGGGCTCTCCGTGGAGATAACACCCCTACTGCTGCTCTGCGGGGTCTCTGCATGATCACTAGATGAACAAGTAGCTACACAATGCTCCTTGAGCTGTTTCGTGGGAGGAGGAACAAGGGCACGACTCGCTCTCTTCTTCTCCTTGCGTGGTGTCTAGAACTAGCAGGGATCAACCCTTTGCATGGGTGTCCCGGGGGTTTATATAGGCCTACCCCCCGGGGGTACAATGGTAATCCGGCTGGGGGCGGGGCCCAGCCATCTGTGACTACGCTCGCCGGCTTCTGCGCCGATTACTGGGCCCGCTGGCTGGTGGGTCCCGCCGGCTGCCGGCTCCTCGGCCAACAGGCAGGTCCCACTGTTCAGGGCCTTGCCGGCGGCTGGTTACTGTTGCTCAATCCTGGTGACGAGGGCTTTGTCGAGGTAGGTGTGGCTACAGTGCCGCCGTCCGGCGGGTGGTCACTGTAGCCTCACCGCGTCTTGTCTCCTTAATGGGGCATCTCCTTCGAAGGAGGCGGCAGGCCGGGTATGGAGAGCCGGCTTTGTCTCGGGCCGACTGAGGTATGCACGGCCACCTTCGGGTGTCTCTCTGCCCGAAGGGGCCCACCGCCTGTGGGCCGTACTGGTAGTCCATCGTGGATGACATCAGGGTCAACGTGGCAACAGTGTCGCGCCGGACGGGTCATGGCCACTCGTACGGCGCACTGTGCCAGTCGTGCTCCGTTATTCGGGGGTGGTAAGCTTCACTGTAGCCACACCCCGTCACATCGCCGTCAAGGGGACGCAAACTTTGAGGGTACGGTCTTGACCACTTTGTGGGAGCCGGCTTCTTGGAGTCGGCCTTCTCGCGGCCGGCTTCTCGAAGCCGGCCCTCCCGTGGATTTCTTCACGAGGGCTAAAGTCGGACCGCCTTCCGATAGCCGGCCTGGGAGACAGCCGGCAAGGGGAAGGCGGCCCCATGTCTTGGATCCTTGACAGCCGGATGGGCTCGTAATTTTTCAGAAGGGCCAGGGGAAGCCGGCTAGGCTACCCATGGCTATTTACTCCGACAGTAGTCCCCGAAGCTGATCGAGCTTTGAGGCGGGTAAAGGGACGAGAAGCTTGGTCAGCTTCCTATCCTGAGGGGCCTGCTTTGCTGGTGTGTGCCAACTTCGGAGAGCTCCGTTTCTTGTAGGCGGGAACGCGGTCGACCCGCGAGCTGACCACAGGTTTCCCCGCGGGCCACGTGGCAGTGAAACCCTGCCAGCGCACGCGCGCGACGAGACGCCGTTGCAGGCCTGGGCCCGCCACTCCTAGGCCTCGGCCCGAGCGCGGATCTTCTGCGGCCCACGCGGACCGCTCGCCTTCCCGCGGTGATTTTATTACGCCATTAGGGCGCAATAATCGCGGGACGTGGGGGAGTGGGCACAGTTGATCCCCACGTTCGCCCACGCCGCGCCTCTTCGGCTCTGCCGTGCGGTTTATAAGTAGGGGGAGGAGGGGGAGGGGCAGAGGCTTCGCACGCTCTCCCTCGCTCCGCCCCCTTTCGCCTTCATTCTTCTTCTTCTCGTTGCCGCAGCCACCCACCGTCGCTCCGTTCCGCTGCCGCATCGTCTCGCTTCCATGGCGCTGTCGGGCTCATGGGATGGCTCCAACGTCCATGAGGACCACGTCGAATTCCTCCGCCAGACGCGACGCCTGCCCGGCGAGAGCTTCGTGCGGGTCCGTCGAGCGCCAGAGAGCGAGATTTCGCTGGCACCGGAGGAGGGCGAGCAGGTTATCTTCTGCTCGCACTGCCTGCGTGGCTTCGGCCTTTCGGCGAGCGGGTTCCTCCATTCCTTCCTCGAGTTCTACAACCTTCAGCCACATCACCTCACGCCCAACGCGGTGATGCTGCTGTCGGCCTTCGTCTCCCTCTGCGAAGGTTTCCTTGGGGTCCTCCCCACGCTTGAGCTCTGGGGGGAATTCTTCCAGAGCAAACTAGGCACCGTCGTCGCGGGCGTGCCCGCCCCTTGCGGGGCCTATATCGCCATGAGGCGGTCGGGCGAGAACAACCCTGCCGGGGTTGCTGATCCACGGACACCTATGGGACCGGCGGACCGGGTCCCTTTTGGTTCGGCGGGGGGCGGAGGTCGCGCAAAGAGCAGATCGAGGCGGAGCGCGGGGGCGATTGGTCGTGCAAAGAGTAAACCGAGGCGAAGCACGCGAACGATTTACCCAGGTTTGTGGATTGTATTGCTTTCTAGCTCAGGAGCGTGGAGTGCTACAGTACTCTCCGGCTGCTAATGAGACCTTGCGTGTGTGTCTGAGAATGGCCGCCTTCCCCCCCGTTGCACTCGGGCCTCCTTTTATATGCTCAAGGGGTTACCGACATAGAGCAACGGGGGTCAAGGACAAAAATGGAAAGGTGCCGTAGTAGGGGCAGCTAGGTGCTGTAGCAGGCACAACTACCTGCTACAGTGCTATCGTACCTAACCCTGACGGCAGGGGACAAGGGCATTAAATGCCCGTCTGCGTCGCCTAAACAGTACCGAAAGAGGCTTGCTAGGGACGCCACCGTTACCCACGGTGGTTATCTTGTCAGCGCCTGCCTGCCACTGCGCACCCCTCGCTGCGCGGCCTCCCGCCACGTGCGCTTGGGAGAGGCCCCAGAGCGACACGTGGGCGGGTGTGCTGGAGCATGGGCACGAAGTGGGGGCTTCCCGCGGCAAGCTCCTTGCCGCGGTCGTCGTCTTGTCGTGTCCGGGAGCTTGTCGCTTACCGGGCCTTGCCGGGGCGCATGGGGCGCCGCGGCAAGTTTTCCTGGTACGCCTTGGTTGGCCTTCCTGGCAGGCGCCTCTTGCCGGGGTCTTGTCTTCTTCCCGGCAAGCTCCTCTCGCCGGGGCCTTGGTTTGAGTACTTTGCTCTTGAATGGTCTTCAAGGTAGCCGTGGAGGGTCTTGGCGGTCACCCGGCAAGCCTTGCCGCGGGAGTGCTGCGACTGCCCGTGCACAAGTTCGGGGTACTGGGGTACCCCTACTCTAGTACACCGACAGGAGCCCCCGGGCCTGGGCCGGACACGGTGCCGAGCGCTGTTGGGCCAGGCCCAAAACAGTGCACGGGCACGCGCGGCCTGGGTTGCGCCGCACACCTCTCCGCTTCCACCGCGCACGCCCAGAACGGCACGCGTCAAACGCGGCGTCGTGGGTGACGTGGGCGGCGTGTGCGGGGCTAAGCCCCGCGAGCATGCGTCAGGCCATGATGAAGGGAAGGGTTCACGTCCTCCTTCTTAAACGGAGGTAGGCGTGGGGGCGTGGTGCATTTACTGGACGGGGCCAGTGCGCGGTTTCTGAGGCGCCCACTCCCGCGATCACGGGGTGGGGGCGAGGCCGCCTTATTCGTCGCCTCGTTTCCGCATCCTCGCCACGCGGCTCCCATGCGCTTGGAGTCGCGGACGGTGGAAGTGGGAAGCTGGGCCGCCGCGAGCAGAGGCAGCGGGTTGGCCCCGACCCCCTGCTCTTCTCGTGCTTTGATTCGCCGAGCGGGCCGGCCGAGCCCCCGCCTCACTCCTTTATAAGGAGCGGGAGAGGGGCAGAGAAGCCCGCACTCTCCCGTCTCCTCCTTTCTTCAGCTTCTGCTCCCCTTTCTCTCATTCGCCATGGAGAAAGGGAACCCTGGCCCTTCATCGGTGGCGGCGAGGGTCGCCGCCAGGCAGCGCACCTCTCCCTCTCCTGCACCCGTGGTGGCAGAGCCAGCCACAACGGGAAGAGGGAGGGGGCGAGGTCGTGGACGAGGCCGAGGACGAGGCCGAGGCGCTCGGGGAAGGGGCGGACGGGGCGGCGCGCCAGCTTCGCCTCCGCCGGTGGTCCATCTCCCCGCGGAGGTCCATATAGGGGACAACCCTTGCGAGTTCTTCGTCAGGCTGCGCCGGGCGCCTCGTCGTCGCCTCCGGCTTCCAGCTCCGTTTGCGAGCGCAATGGAGTCGGACCCGCCCGAGACACTGAGACTGCACATGAGGGGCTGTGGGATCAGTGGCACGCGAGTCCGCGTTGTGTTCCCAGCCCCTAATGTGATGTATCTTGATCGAGGGTGGAAGACGTTCGCCCGTATCCACAGCCTGATGGAGGGGTTCACCCTGCATTTCAAGTTAATGGAGGGCGATCTCCTCTCCGTCAAGGTCTTCGGGTGCTTCGGCACTCGGGCGAAGTGCTGCGTGGACAGCTCCTCCGATAGTGAAGGCTCCCCCTCGAGCGAGAGTGACGAGGAGGAGAGCGACAGCGATGATGAGGGTAGTGGGCGGCGGGATGGCGGGTCCGACTAGGTGTCGGGCACCGCTTCGCGCGGCACCGGCGACCCCATCATCCGCGTCGCCGGCTTCTTGAACTCCCCGGGGGCGTCTCCTTGGGCGGCTGGCGTAGGGAGGCTGCGGAAGGGGAAGAGGGCTGGCGATAGGGCCGTCAGGTCGGAGTACGAGGGCGTGGCGCCCTCGACAGCGTGCTGACGTCCTGCCGCCCCGTCTTCGAGCCCCGCTTCCGGTGTCGCCATCACTGTCAAGCCCTCGGTCGGCCCCCCGGATGTTCTCTTGGTGTCTTCTGGCACCCGTAGCTCGTCTAGGTGCCTCTTTTGCCCTTCCCGCCTCCTTGATCTACCTCCTGAAGAGAGGGACATGAAAGGGATTACGGGCATCTTATCTTTTTAATTTGTAAGCCCTCGGGCCTTAGCTGCATCTAAAACTTGTAATCCTCTCTTTCATGTTTTTCATCCTCTACGGACTGTACCTGTACAGGATGTTTTTTAATGAAAAGGGGATGCTTGCCGGGTTACTTGTCTCACGGGTTGAACCCACGCCGAGGAGCAAATCCTTGGTGTCCTTCGGACAGACGTTTCATCTCCCGGCAACAGGCCCTGCCGCCTTCCCACGTTGCTCGACCTTTCTCACGCCTTTAACGGAGGTGGGAACGAGGTGGGTGCGGCCCCTTCGTTTCATCCCTTTGCTGCCGCGACTATGACCCAACTTGGCCCCGGGAACGCGCTCCAGGGGCCTAGAGTTGAGGGAGCACGGCAGTTTTCTGGAAGAAACGCGGTTTCACACTCCCCAGTCCATAAGAGGGTGCATGATGAGGGATGAAAGACTTATCTGATATCGCAGCCCCCAGCAACTCTGGCTTGCCGGGGATGACCCTTGGCACTCGCAGCCCCCAGCAATGCTGACTTGCCGGGGCCCAAGTGCAGGCGCGCCCTTCTTCTCCTTTTCGTCCTTAAGCGGTCTGGCTAGGATACGCGAGCCCTGCGAACGAAGGAAAAGCAAAGGGACGGACACTCGACCTCTAAGTTAGGGGTTAGCCGCAGTTAGGCACTATCAACCCTAACCAAGGATGAGACTCGACCTAGCATGCATGCTATAACCCCGGGGTGGCAGCGCTTCATTTTCTGGTGCTCAGGGTCTGCGCCTGGCTCTGTACAAAGGATTACATGCAACAGCGGCAAGACTTGTACAGAAGGGTGGTTGCCGGGCAGGGCCCGACAACCGCGCCTTACGGGTAAAACTTACGAAGATGCTCGATGTTCCAGGAGTTGCTCACTGGTACGCCATCTTCGGTCTCAAGGCGGACAGCGCCAGGCCTTGTGACTCGCTTCACCCGGTAAGGGCCTTCCCACTTCGGCGTCAACTTGTTGGAATTCTTGGCCGACTGAACGCGCCGAAGAACAAGGTCGCCTTCCTCGAGGCTTCTGGCGTTAACTTTGCGGCTATGGTAGCGGCGCAAGGCTTGCTGGTAGCGAGCAGCTCGCACAGCAGCCAGAAGACGATCTTCCTCAAGGAGCAGCGCGTCATCTTGCCGCAGCCGCTCTTGCTCAAGCTCATCGTAAGCGAGCACTCGAGGTGACCTGTATACGAGTTCCGTGGGGGTAACTGCCTCTGCTCCATAGACTAGAGCAAAGGGTGTCTGTCCAGTGGCTCGATTTGGCGTCGTTCTGATTGACCAAAGAACCACCGGTAGCTCCTCGATCCAGTTTCTTCCGCACTTGTGCAGCCTGTCGAAAGTTCTGGTCTTGAGCCCGCGCAGTACCTCAGCATTTGCCCTCTCCGCTTGACCATTGCTTCTAGGGTGAGCAACAGAAGCGAAGCAGACCTTGGCGCCAAGATCTTGGACGTACTGCATGAAGGTGTGGCTCGTGAATTGTTTACCGTTGTCGGTGATTATCCTGTCAGGGATCCCGAAGCGGTAAACAGTCGACCTGAAGAACTTGACGGCTGACTGTGCGGTCACCTTCCTCACTGGTTCCACTTCCGGCCACTTTGTGAACTTGTCGGTTGCGACGTACAAGTACTCAAAGCCCCCGACAGCTCGGGGGAAGGGGCCGAGGATGTCGAGCCCCGGACCGAAAATCGCCAGGATAAAGGGATCGTCTGGAGAGCTTGAGCTGGATGGTGTATCTTCTTGGAATGGAACTGGCACGCTTCACACTTGGTTACTTGTGTAGTTGCATCCTGGAGGGCTGTTGGCCAGAAGAAACCTTGCCGGAACGCTTTGCCGACAAGTGCTCTTGCGCCAATATGGTGACCACATATGCCTCCATGTATCTCTCCCAACAGCTTTTGTCCATCTTCCCGGGGAATACACCTCAATTTCACATCGTTGAGTCTTCTTCTGTACAGTGTCTTGTCGACGAACTGGTACATACTCGACTGCCGGGCTACTCTTTCCGCTTCTTCTTGCTCTTCGGGAAGTTCTCCTGTCTAAAGGAGGCGGACAATTTGCTGTGCCCATGCTGGAGCTTGTAGCTCGACAACAGGGACTAAAGGCAATCCTGCGGCTCCGGGAATGCCCGCTTCTACGGCAGGAACCTGCGGGTCTGCCGGAGCATGGCGTTCCCCGGCAAGCTTGCCGTATGTTTTTGCCCTACGCTTTTAGGGAACTCGCCGGTGCAGGCACCCGAGCCGCGAGGGCTGAGTGCGGAATGTCAGCAGCCCGCTGGCGGTGCCGCTACCGGCAAGAAACCTTGTCGCAACTAGCTGCAGCTCACTTAAGTTGCTGAGCGGGCTCGAAGCAAAGTAAGGGCGCGGCTAGTTAAGCAACTAGCCGCAGCTCACTTACGTTGTTGATCAGGCTCGAAACAATGTAAGGGCGCGGCTAGTTAAGCAACCAGCCACAGCTCACCTAATGTTGTTGAGCGAGCTCGAAACAACGCAAGGGCGCAGCTAGCTACGAGTCGGCTCCTCCGCGCACAGGTTTCCCATACAAAGGGTGGTCGTTCAAGGGAGATAACTCAAAAGTTTTAAAAGATTCAATTGCTCAAACTTTGGCAACTTATCTTCGGTCATCGGCGCGGACGGAGCAGTTGCCTCCGAAACTTTCTTCTTTGGCGGCATGTTCGTGAAGATGATGGAGATCTAGCTCGCGAAGACGCCGGATCTGGTTCGCACAACTTCGACGCCCCCTACCTGGCGCGCCAGAGGTGCCGGGGTTGCTGATCCACGGACACATATGGGACCGGCGGACCGGGTCCCTTTTGGTTCGGCGGGGGGCGGAGGTCGCGCAAAGAGCAGATCGAGGCGGAGCGCGCGGGCGATTGGTCGTGCAAAGAGTAAACCGAGGCGAAGCACGCGAACGATTTACCCAGGTTCGGGCCGCACGGATGCGTAAAACCCTACTCCTGCTTTGTGGATTGTATTGCTTTCTAGCTCGGGAGCGTGGAGTGCTACAGTACTCTCCGGCCGCTAACGAGACCTTGCGTGTGTGTCTGAGAATGTCTGCCTTCCCCCCCGTTGCACTCGGGCCTCCTTTTATATGCTCAAGGGGTTACCGACATAGAGCAACGGGGGTCAAGGGCAAAAATGGAAAGGTGCCATAGTAGGGGCAGCTAGGTGCTGTAGCAGGCACAGCTACCTGCTATAGTGCTATCGTACCTAACCCTGACGGCAGGGGACAAGGGCATTAAATGCCCGTCTGCGTCGCCTAAACAGTACCGAAAGAGGCTTGCTAGGGACGCCACCGTTAGCCATGGTGGTTATCTTGTCAGCGCCTGCCTGCCACTGCGCACCCCTCGTTGCGCGGCCTCCCGCCACGTGCGCTTGGGAGAGGCCCCAGAGCGACACGTGGGCGGGTGTGCTGGAGCGTGGGCATGAAGTGGGGGCTTCCCGCGGCAAGCTCCTTGCCGCGGTCGTCGTCTTGTCGTGTCCGCGAGCTTGTCGCTCACCGGGCCTTGCCGGGGCGCATGGGGCACCGCGGCAAGTTTTCTTGGTACGCCTTGGTTGGCCTTCCCGGCAGGCGCCTCTTGCCGGGGTCTTGTCTTCTTCCCGGCAAGCTCCTCTCGCTGGGGCCTTGGTTTGAGTACTTTGCTCTTGAATGGTCTTGAAGGTAGCCGTGGAGGGTCTTGGCGGTCACCCGGCAAGCCTTTCCGCGGGAGTGCTGCGACTGCCCGTGCACAAGTTCGGGGTACTGGGGTACCCCTACTCTAGTACACCGACAAACCCGTTCCCGCCCATCCCGCCGATCCAGTCGGTGAAGCTCTGGCAGAAGTCGTACTTCTATGTGAAGAACGTCGCCTAGCAAGGCGACTACGTCAACCTGCCGGCTTACGTAGCCGGCCCGCCGGCTAGGAGGCAACCCTCGTGGAGCTGCCGGGCCAGGTCATTGTCTTAGGCCGGGAATGGTGCCGTCTCCCGGCTTCGGGTGATGATCCAGGCGGAAGGCCTGACCGGAGCCGACTTGGTGGCCGCCTTCGTGGAGCGCCGGGTACTTCCTCTCCAAAGCCGGCCTCACATGATGTGTCAGATGAGCAGCCGCTTCGACCCAAGCTGGCTGAGCACCAGGGAGATGCCTCATGCAGAGGTGTCGTATATGGTGAATTACATCTCCAACTGCAAGCTCGCCGAGGACTGGCGATACGGCAAGGCGCCGTACTCTACTCGGCCTGGCGTGGTCAACATGGTCAAGGAAGGACTTCCATCAGAAGAGTACTACACGTGGAGAGGCTGGCAGCTGGGTCCACGGCGGCAGCAAGGAAGTGCCTCCTTATTACGCGCAAAATAATTATTCCTCCACCTGACAGCGGGGATCCACCGGATGGGCCACCATATTTCGCAAAAAAATGTTTCCCCCTGAGTGCTGGGACCCACCAGCTAGATCTTCGCACGCAAGAAAGTGCGTCCGGGCAAAAAAATGATTCACCCCGCTGACTGCTGGGACCCACCAGCTACATCTTCACACAGAAGAAAGTGCGTCCGGGCAAAAAAACGATTCGCCCCCTGACTGCTGGGACCCACCAAATACATCTTCGCATGCAAGGAAGTGCCTGATAGTCGGGACCCATCTGGTTGAAGCGTACGTAGCGTTGTCATTCTGGTCGCAAATGTGTACGTACATACTGGTCGATGTAGAGGCGCGCACGTGTCGTAGTAGAGACGCATGTAGCATGTACACGTACGTACATCGGCCAGGGTGCAAGAAAGTAAATACGGCCACGTACGTACGTAAGGGCGGGGTCTCGAATGCCTACTCGCGTGTACGTATGGCCAGGGCTCGTGTACATGGCTGGGTCGGAACGGAGAAACTGCATCGTCGTCGCATTCATCGGGAGGCAACAGAACGCGTGGCAGCCAACCGGCTTGGACGGAACAACCGATGGAAACGAGGCCTAGTGTACAGCAGAACGGAGGAAACGGCCTTGTGTTCGACCGGCCACATTCGAAACGGGATCCTGTTCATCGAGAGGGGTCTGGCGTACCACAAAACGCAGGAAACGTTCCTCCTACGGTCGAAATGGGGACCCTGTTGATCGGGAGGGGTGTGGCATACCGCAAAACAGAGGAAACAGAGTTGTGTTGGAGCGCTACGGTCGAAACGGGGGTCCTGTTCATCGGGAGGGTGTGGCGTATCGCAAAACGGGACTCCACGGGATACTATTCATCTCCATCGTCTACCCCCTCCAGCCTCCACGGGCTATTGTTCATCCACTGTCAACCTCCTCTAGCCTCCACTTGCGAATGTTCATCCAGCCTCCACCGCGCGCTACTCCACCGGCTACTGTTCAACCAGCCCTCTCCACAGGCTCCTGTTCAACCACCCCTCCACGGGCTACTGTTCATCCAGCCCTCCACCATCTACTGTTCATCCTGCCCTCCACGGGGTGGTCCTATTCATCCAGCCCTCCACAGGATCCTGTTCATCCAGCCCCAACCGGCTCGGTCGATCGTGGTCTTGTTCATCGAGAGGCAACACCACGTGGTCCTGTTCATCCACCCCCACTGGGAACTGTTCATCCAACCCCCCCCCCCCAGCAATGCTCACTATTCATCCAGAGGCAGCATCGATCGGCTTTAGTTAGCAGTAGTAGCAAAGGAATCGCTCGATCGGGTTCAATTAACAGCCATCGATCGGCCGTTCGGGTTCAGTAAGGCGTAGCCTGCAGTGCAATCGCTCGGGTTCAGTTAGAGCCCAATGCCCCGCTCGGGTTCAGTTAGAGCCCAATGCCTCGCTCGGGTTCAGTTAGAGCCCAACGCCTCGCACCCACACGTGTGTGTGTACGAGAGAAATGCGCATCGCTCGGCCCCGACCACCCATCATAACTGGGAACACCCCGGTATTTTCCTCGCCCTCGCTTCTACCACGGTATTTTCCGTCATGGACGGCCCAAAGAATGTCATGCAGCTGCTTCTCCAGCCCGCCCAGGATGAAAATACCATTTTCTATCATGATTTTTTGTCATAGAAGTAGGACCCCACCACATCTATGATGATACCGGGTTTTTTCACAATTATCGTCATAGAAGTGTCATAAGTATGACAGAAGAAATTTCGTTTGGCCCAAAATGTCGTGGATGTGCCTTTTTTGTAGTGTATACGGTATTACCCTGCCGTCCTAAGTAAATTTGCATGTGCCACCTCTAAAAACTTCTAAAATGTATATCTTTTCTGTGCCTGGATCGTTTATGGAACGATAGGAGGTGGTCGGTATCTTCCATGCAAAGCGGGTTATTATCAGGTTGAGTGTTTATTCACTCGCCATCGCACAAGAAAAGGGCAGTAATAGGGATTCCCAGTCCCAAACACAAAAATGTGAATAATTAAACAAAAAAATCCCAGGACTATTGTCGATTTGTGAAAGTGCAACTATCCCTAGGTGGTTTTGGTAATTCCTAACAACATATAGCTCATTGAGCTAATGCTATTCCAAGATTAATATTTCAGGAAAAGCTCAATGAATGGCATTGCATGGATGAGGAAAGTGGACCCCTCAAAATACTATGGACAAAAAGATTGGCTCAAGCTCAAAGCTCAAGACTCTACATTTTATATGTTAGTGATCCAAGATCACATTGAGTCTATAGGAAAAGCCAATACTATCAAGGAGGGTTGAGGTGTTGCTTGATGAGGTTCTTGCTTCATAGTGCTTAGTGATATGCTCCAAAACCCTCAACTACCTTCCCCCATCCACATATGACCTAAACCAAAAGTCAAACTCGGCCCCACCGATTCTTTCTATCCGGCGGCACCGAGTTCAGATGTCATAGCCAGTGCCACAAACCCTAGGCAAATCGGTCTCACCGATAGGGATCTCGATCACAACGAGATGGGGTTGTAATCTCTCTGTTTCCCTTCGTAACATTTCGGTCCTACCGAGATGAGCGATCTGTCCCACCGAGATTGCAATGTAAACTCTCTATTTCCCTTTTGTAACATTTCGGTCCCACCAAAATGAGCAAATCGGTCCCACCGAGTTTACCTAACCAACTCTCTGGTTAGCTTATTACCAAAATCGGTCCCACCGAGTTTGTGTAATCGGCGTCACCGAGATTACGTTATGCCCTAACCCTAACCATATCGGTCCGACTGAAAATCCTACCGGGCACTAGGTTTGCTAAATCGGTCCGACCGAGTCTCTCAATTCGGTCTCATCGAGATTGGTAAATTGTGTGTAATGGTTAGTTTTTGTGTGGAGGCTATATATACCCCTCCACCCACTCTTCATTCGTGGAGAGAGCCATCAGAACATACCTACACTTCTAATACACATTTTCTGAGAGAGAACCACCTACTCATGTGTTGAGGCCAAAATATTCCATTCCCACCATATGAATCTTGATCTCTAGCCTTCCCCAAGTTGCTTTCCACTCAATTCTTCTTTCCACCAAATCCATATCCTGTGAGAGAGAGTTGAGTGTTGGGGAAACTATCATTTGAAGCACAAGACCAAGGAGTTCATCATCAACACACCATTTGTTACTTCTTGGAGAGTGGTGTCTCCTAGATTGGTTAGGTGTCACTTGGGAGCCTCCGACAAGATTGTGGAGTTGAACCAAGAAGTTTGTAAGGGCAAGGAGATCGCCTAATTCTTGAAGATCTACCGCTAGTGAGGCAAGTCCTTCGTGGGCGATGGCCATGATGGGATAGACAAGGTTGCTTCTTCATGGACCCTTCGTGGGTGGAGCCCTCCATGGACTCGTGCAACCGTTACCCTTCGTGGGTTGAAGTCTCCATCAACGTGGATGTACGATAGCACCACCTATCGGAACCAAGACAAAAACATCTGTGTCTCCAATTGCATTTGAATTCTCCAAACCCTTCCCTTTACATTCTTGCAAGTTGCCTGCTTTACTTTTCGCTGCTCATAGACTCTTTGCATGCTTTCTTGAATTGTGTTAAGATTGCTTGACTTGCGCTAATATAGCTAAAATCTGCCAAAGACTAAAATTGGGAAAAGGATAGTTTTTTAATTGGTCAAGTAGTCTAATCAACCCCTCTAGACATACTTTCGATCCTACAAGTGGTATCAGAGCTTTGGTCTCCATTTGCTTTGATTTCCATAGCTTTTGGTGGTCATAGCCTTGGTTTCACAACCTAGGAGAGTATGGCGTCTAGCGAGGGAAATTACCACCGTAGAGGTCCTTACTTTGATGGTACTAATTTTGCTAGTTGGAAGCATAAGATGAAAATGCATATTCTTGGACATAACCCCGCCGTTTGGGCTATTGTGTGTGTTGGCTTGCAAGGTGAATTCTTTGATGGGAGAGAACCGAATTGTGAAGCTACCGCGGAAGAGTTGAACATGATACAATACAATGCTCAAGCTTGTGATATCCTCTTCAATGGATTGTGCCCCGCAGAATTCAACAACATCAGCCGTCTTGAGAATGCAAAGGAAATTTGGGATACTTTGATTGATATGCATGAAGGTACCGACTCCGTCAAGGAATCCAAGTTGGATGTGCTTCAAAGTCAACTTGACAAGTTCAAAATGAAGGATGGTGAAGGTGTCGCTGAAATGTACTCTAGTCTTGCTCTTATCACAAATGAGATTGCCGGCTTAGGAAGTGAAGAGATGACCGACAAATTCATCATCAAGAAAATCCTAAGAACCTTGGATGGAAAATACGATACCGTATGCACATTGATCCAAATGATGCCTAATTACAAAGATCTCAAGCCAACTGAAGTCATTGGAAGAATTGTTGCTCATGAGATGTCACTCAAGGATAAGGAGGAGCTTAATAACAAGTCAAGTGGTGCTTACAAAGCCTCATGTGAAGCCCCCACATCATCAAGTGAGAAACAAACCTTTAATGAAGAATTGAGCTTAATGGTGAAGAACTTCAACAAGTTCTACAAGAATAGAAGCAAAGAGAGAAGTTCCAAGTCAAGGTCCTACAATGACAAAAGATATTCTAGTCGAGAGCGAAACTGCTACAATTGTGGAAGACCCGGACACTACTCCAATGAGTGTACGGCTCCCCACAAGAGAAGAGAAGATTCTCCCAAAAGAAGAAGTAGAAGAGAAGAATCACCATCAAGGGAGAGAAGGTGTAGGGATGACCGATATGAACGAAGACCCTCTCGGAGAAGTGAAAGGAAGGACAATTCATCAAGGAGCTACACAAAACGAAGACATCAAGCTCATGTTGGTGAATGGGTATCCGGCTCCGACTCCGAAAATGACTCTGAGAGAAGCTATCACTCCGACTCCGAATATACTCAAGATGAAGGTGTTTCCGGTCTAGCACTTGTGTCAACCAACTCCTACGACATATTTGATTCACCAAATGGAGGAATTGGAAGATGCTTCATGGCCAAAGGTCCAAAGGTATCACACCCCGAGTATGTTGATTTCAATAGTGATGAAGATGACTTGTTAGGTGATGAAGATGACTTGTTAGGTCATGATGATTTACTTGTTGACAACTATAGTGATGAATACTATGATGAAATGAATGACAATGATAAGGAGAAGATTGAGTCTCTAACTAAAGAACTAAACACTCTTCAGTTAGCTCATGAAACTATCTTAGGAGATCATCGAGAACTTTTAAGGACTCATGAGAAATTACGTTTTGAGAAGCTCAACCTTGAGCAAGAGCATGAGTTCTTAAAGGCAATCAATGATGATCTTCGCAATAAAAGTTCTTCTTACATTGCGAAGCGTTTACTCTTATCCACTTACATGCCTCAAGTCAAGTCTAGTAACAAGAATAAAAAAGATTCTTCCTCTAGTAGTAACAATAATCATGCTAAATCCCATATTGTTGCTTCTAGTAGTTCTCTTGATTCCACTAATGATTCTCTTAGCCAAGTTACACTTGAGCAAGAAAATAGCTTATTGAAGGGAATCATAGAGAAAGGTGTTTACAAGAGCCTTGCCGGGAATAAGCAATTTGAGGAAATTGTACGCAAGCAAGGAAGGCACCGGAAGAATGAAGGTATTGGTTTTGAACGAAAGTTTAATGCCAATGGAGTTGAGTGGGAAGAAGATCAATACCCCAAGACGAAGGTTGTTCCTCAACAAGAGAAGTATGATCCTACTTCTTCCAAAGGGACACAAGCTCAAGGTGATCTTCCACCACAAGACCACAAGAAAAAAAGCAAGGACAAGCTTCAAGAGGAAATTGATGCATTTGAAGAAGCTCCTAAGGCCTTGGTCAAGTGGGTTGCCACAACTACATCAAGTTCCACTTCATCAAGAACAACTACAACTCCGAGGATTCCCATCAAGATGGTGTGGATCCCGAAGAAGAAGAACTAGAGAGTTCTTGAGGGTGACTCCGCCAACATACTTCACTCTTATCATTTTGGCAAGAACAAGTGCAATCAACTTCCACATCTTGCACTAGTTCAAGGAGTCACAAACCCTCTTGTTGGTAATACAAGGGACAAGGTAACCTAATGCTCTCATAGACATCATCTTGTGTGTGCATCACTCTATGTCTATGGATATCCTTGTTTGTTCCTTGTGGGACTAACCTGTGTAGGTATTGAAAGTGCAACTCACTCCAAAGGATAGCTCCGAATGATCTACATCAACTTAGAGCATCCACATCTTCAACACCTACTTGAAGTCATCATCGACAAAACCCAAGGTTAGTTCATCCCTCTTAGGGGGGATATCACATCTAGGGGGTGCTTTACTCTAAGAATTGAGTTAAAGCAACTCTAATGGTGTGAACACAACAACGCTTTATGTAAAAGTGGTAACCCCACTTGTGCTTAAACGATGAGTATGACCTATGATCAAATGTTCTCATGTGACTCGTAAGTCAATATACTCATATATGTATATATGACCTAGTCATCGCCAATTGCTTGATAGATGCTAGAATTGTTTGTGCATGCTTTGCTACATATTTCATTTGTCATTTTATTGTGTGAGAATGTTGGTTGCATAATTTACTCATTCGAGGACATCCACTTGTTGTTTTGATTGATTGGTTTCCTTTTCTTTTGGCCAAGTGGATGGACAAGAATGCCTAAGAACCTTCTCTAGCTATCTATGATTTTCTCATCCCAAACTCTATTCATGCTACATAACAAAATTTGATCAAGTAAGATTCGAACCACTCTGTGTGAGGAGCACTCGGAGTCCCTGATTCGTCATAGACTTAAACTTCCAAAGTTCTTTGTGTGTTTCGGTCTGACCGATTCATCCATTTCGGTCATACCGAGATCACTAAGTCGATCAAGGTTTTCAATCTCTGTGCAACTGATCCGAACTTTTCGGTCACATCGAGTTTCAGTAACTGCTTGCAGTTATGAATCTCGGTGCCACCGAGTTGTTCCACTCGGTCACACCGACAGGGTCAGGCTATAAATATCCACGGGTCAAATTTTGGAAAACTTTCCGAACCTCCTCGCCCGCGCTTAGCCTGCTCTGCCTCCCTGGGTCACCGGATCATCCTCCTTGTCGCCAGTTGCCTCCTACCGCTGGTCTCCGCCGCCGTCAACGGCAATCATCCCCGCCGTTGCCGCCGTAGCAAGTTCATCGCCGAACTAGGATATGGACTTGAACTTTGTGCTGTTCTAACTCGAATTCCCCAACACATTGCTTTGCCATCAATCTTGACACGATTGAGATCATTCTATCCATCGAAAACACTCCATAGTTTAGTTGTGAATTGAAAATTTAGGGTTAGGTTTTCGCCGAAACCATCTCGGACCGACCGAGTGGATGAAATCGGTTCCACCGATTTGGCTCAGGCCATTGCACATGTGATTCTCGGTCTGACCGAGAATTGCAAATCGGTGTGACCGAGTTCAGCACTTTGTGAAACCCTAGCAGTCTCGGTGCCACCGAACTGTGACTCGGTCTGACCGAGTTCACTAGTTTAGGTTCCAAAAGCTGCTTCGGTATCACCGAGTTTGCAAATCGGTAGATCCGAAATGCCTTCTGTGAAAAACTGAAACTAAGTTTTTAATTCATTCTTTTGCAAAAACCTCTATATTTTGTGATGCTCATCCACTCTACCTCATCTATAATCTATTCACAGGGTCTGCTGCCAATGTTTGCATCATGTCGGATCAGAGTGACAGTCAGAACAAGTCAGAGGAGCAGGTTCACTTGAGTGAGGGCACTAGTCCCTCTAGCAGCTCAGATGATGGAAGTAGGAGCACACCAAGCAATCTGCCAAAGGCTGTCACCAGGGCCAGCAAGAAAAGAACCTCAGAGTCAGAGGATAAGGACTATGTGGCTGAGGAAGAAGAAACCACCTCAAAGAGGAAAATCCTGAAGGAGTATGGCACAGCTGCTGCCACCAAGCCAGGAATGAAGCAAAAGGTTCCTGCCAAGAGAGCTCCAATGTCTAAGGCCAGAGCATCTACTCAAGATACTTTGGGATCTGCACCCAAAGAGCAGGTTGTGGCAGAAAAGAAAAGGAAGGAAAGGGTCAAAAAGACCACTGCCAGAGTGCTTGGGAGATCCTCAATCATGAAAGACTCTGAAGAAGAGGAAGAGGAAGAAGATGCTACACCAGCACGTAAGGCACAAAAACTTATGGGAGATGCCATAAGATCCAGGGCTGCTCAATCTAAGCCCAAAGGAACTTCCAAGCCAGCTGCTTCAAAACCCAAAACTGCACCAAAGAGGAGTACCAGGAACATTCCAGCTGCTAAGGAAAACAAGGCCCAGTGCCTGAAACTGTTGCTGAAGAAGAAGATGACGAGACACATGTTTTGAGGAAGCTAAAGCCAAAAATTCCAGATCATAATGATGCTCATCTTATAGCAGAAAACATGAAGATCAGGAAGGACTCATGATTGAGGATATGGAGAGAATCAGATCCATATGCCACCAGAAGGAGAACTGATGTGGACTACAGGTTCCATACCAAAGAACAGCAGGA
Source organism: Triticum urartu (assembly GCF_003073215.2). NCBI lineage: Eukaryota > Viridiplantae > Streptophyta > Magnoliopsida > Poales > Poaceae > Triticum > Triticum urartu. The sequence continues at coordinate 475,101,379 of NC_053022.1, forward strand.
TTTTTATGAGACAGTGTTGCTTGACAAGAAACCAATAGTATGTGACATGAGATGGGTCAACTGGGAATTCATCAAGGAGAATGAAGAACATTATCCAGGAGTATATGACAGTTTCAAGGCTTGTGGAGTTGATGAGTTTGTGGCTCAGAAGCTCACAAGTGGAATGATGAGCTTATCATGTAGTTCTACTCCACAGCTCACTTCTACCCAGATGGCAAGATAGTCTGGATGTCTGAAGGCACTAGATATCAGTCCTCAGTTGCAGAATGGGCTAAGTTGATCAATGCCCCAGAAGAGAGTGAAGATGACTTGGATGTCTATGCCAACAAGAAGAAGGATCACAACACCATGGCACAGATGTACAAGGAGATCCCAGATGCTGCTCTTGAGACACACAAGTTTGGATCTATATATTACCTTCTGTCAGGCTTGACAACTATCAACTGGATCCTCAGGCACACTCTCTTGCCAAAGTCAGGTGATCACAAGATGATCAGAGGCCATGCAATTAACTTGCTTCACATCTTTGATGTCCCACAGAAGTTCAAAGTCATGAGCCTAATAGTGGAAACCATAAAGAGGACAGTTGCAGATCAGAAGAGGAGTTGTGGATATGCCCCACAGATTTAGGAGCGGATTAACTCCAAGATGGGCACTGGCACATATCTGCTGGACAAGGAGCACCTGCCCATCTATCCAGACTTTGAGGACAACCAAGTGTTCATGAATGATGATGAACCATCTTCTGTGCACGTTCAAGCAAAGAGGGAGAAGGCAAAGGCTGAGAAAGCTGCAAAGATGCCAACCATGGACGAGGCATCTCAGTATCTTCTAAAGAGCAAGCAGGATCAGCTTGGCTACTTGATGGCATCCACTCTAAGGATTGAGAAAGGGATGGCCACCCTGACTCAAAACCAGGAGAGCTTGGAAAGGATCATAGAGCGGAAGTTCTATGACATGGATGTGAAGGTAACTGAGATCCAGTCTGTTGTGGAGCAACTTCAGGATGATATGCAGGAGAGGAAGGGCAAGACAACAACTGATGCATTTGCCAGAGTGCCTAGAGCTCAGAGATCTGCTGCAGTGCCTGTTCCAGACAACAGAGCAACTTCATCTGCACCAGCTACAACTTCAGTGCCACCAGCTCCAGCACCTACTCCATCAGCTCCATCTACATCGACTGAAGCCTTCGTTCTAGGAGTTATCCGAACACCACCACCTGAAGACCAAGCCTGAGAGACGATTTAGTTCTATGCATTTTCTAGGAACTTTTTGGTAACTTGTTGCCGAAGGGGCAGAAAAATGTATAGATCATAGGCTTCGAGAGAGAGCGTTGCTGTTTTTTATTCTCTCTTGCTTTGGTGGTTGAACTTTATTTGCTTTGCCTGTTTGAGATAAATTCTGTCTGTGTGATACTTGGATGATCATGTGTGTTTGATCATATGCTACATTAATGCTTGTTGGATGACATTATCATTTTATCCCTATATGATCATTCACTTTGCTTGGTGATGAGTGCATGTATTTAATTATTATCATTTTCAGCGCTCCACCAAGATGTATGTGACATGGAAGAGTAACCCATGAGCCTAATTCTCTGTGCATTTGCAGTCCAAAGCAAATCATAAACTATGCACAAATTTAGGGGGAGCTCTTGCTTTTCACATACTTCTCAAAGCGACAATGTTTTTCACTCTTATTATCATTCGCCGAAGCTTTGATCTATATGTTGTCATCAATTACCAAAAAGGGGGGATTGAAAGTGCAACTATCCCTGGGTGGTTTTGGTAACTCGTAACAACATATAGCTCATTGAGCTAATGCTATTCCAAGATTAATATTTCAGGAAAAGCTCAATGAATGGCATGGCATGGATGAGGAAAGTGGACCCCTCAAAATACAAAGGATAAAAATATTGGCTCAAGCTCAAAGCACAAGACTCTACATTTTATATTTTAGTGATCCAAGATCACATTGAGTCTATAGGAAAATCCAATACTATCAAGGAGGGATGAGGTGTTGCTTGATGAGGTTCTTGGTTCATAGTGCTTAGTGATATGCTCCAAAACCCTCAACTACCTTCCCACATCCACATATGACCTAAACCAAAAGTCAAACTCGGCCCCACCGATTCTTTCTATCCGGCGCCACTCAGTTCAGATGTCATAGCCACTGCCACAAACCCAAGACAAATCGGTCTCACCGATAGGGATCTCGGTCACACCGAGATGGGGTTGTAATCTCTCTGTTTCCCTTCATAATGTTTCGGTCCTACCGAGATGAGCGATCGGTCCCACCGAGATTGCAATGTAAACTCTCTATTTCCCTTTTGTAACATTTCGTTCCCACCGAAATGAGCAAATCGGTCCCACCGAGTTTACCTGACCAACTCTCTGGTTAGCTTATTACCAAAATCGGTCCCACCAAGTTTGTGTAATCGGTCTCACCGAGATTATGTTATGCCCTAACCCTAACCATATCGATCCCACCGAGTTGCATCTCAGTCCCACTGAAAATCCTAACGGTCACTAGGTTTGCTAAATCGGTCCGACCGAGTCTCTCAATTCGGTCTCACTGAGATTGGTAAATTGTGTGTAACGGTTAGTTTTTGTGTGGAGGCTATATATACCCCTCCACCCACTCTTAATTCATGGAGAGAGCCATCAGAACATACCTACACTTCCAATACACATTTTCTAAGAGAGAACCACCTACTCATGTGTTGAGGCCAAGATATTCCATTCCCACCATATGAATCTTGATATCTAGCCTTCCCCAAGTTGCTTTCCACTCAAATCTTCTTTCCATAAAATCCATATCCTGTGAGAGAGAGTTGAGTGTTGGGGAGACTATCATTTGAAGCACAAGAGCAAGGAGTTCATCATTAGCACACCATTTGTTACTTCTTGGAGAGTGGTGTCTCCTAGATTGGCTAGGTGTCACTTGGGAGCCTCCGACAAGATTGTGGAGTTGAACCAAGGAGTTTGTAAGGGCAAGGAGATCGCCTACTTCATGAAGATCTACCGCTAGTGAGGCAAGTCCTTCGTGGGCAATGGCCATGATGGGATAGACAAGGTTGCTTCTTCATGGACCCTTCGTGGGTTGAGCCCTCCGTGGACTCGCGCAACTGTTACCCTTTGTGGGTTGAAGTCTCCATCAACGTGGATGTACGATAGCACCACCTATTGGAACCACGACAAAAACATCCGTGTCTCCAATTGCGTTTGAATTCTCCAAACCCTTCCCTTTACATTATTGCAAGTTAAATGCTTTACTTTCCGCTGCTCATAGACTCTTTGCATGCTTGATTGAATTGTGTTGCTTGACTTGTGCTAAGATAGCTAAAATCTTCCAAAGACTAAAATTGGGAAAAGGATAGATTTTTAATTGGCCAGTAGTCTAATCACCCCCCCCCTCTAGACATACTTTCGATCCGTTGTGCTAAGATAGCTAGAAGTAATTTGAACGGCACCCGTTGTTTCGGACAAGCCATGGAATGTGATTGTTGGTGGAGGGGTAGTAAACCTTTACTTCTATCGCTTGGGAACCGCCACTAGCCTGTTTAGCATGGGAGATATTGATAACTGATGGTCGTGAAGTAAATGAGAAGGGTGCATGCCTCAAAATATCATTTACCTCTGTTTTAATAATTGAGCTCTAGCACCTCTGCAAATCACTGCTTACCTCTGCGAAGGACTATCTATTTACTTTTATGTTGTTTCATCACCTTCTAAAACAAGCGCCAAAAACTGAGAAGAGCACAGTTGTCATGATTTATGCATTGTGTGTAGCTAATGTTGGATGCATCATGACTGGATCTTTTCTACCATGAATTACAATGTTTAGTCGCTGCTTGAACTTTGGAGGTGCTCTGCATTTATGCACTACTAGGGAAAACCTTATACACAGAATCTTAGCAGCAACGCGGCACAAAAAGAGGCGCTACTACTAATTAGCAGTAGCGAGCTTAGGAAAACCGCGCTACTGATGTAAATTTAGTAGTAGCGTGTGATGTCTAAACTGCGCTGCTACAAAAATCGACCGACAGTACACACCAACCTATGTTTACCAGCAACGCGGCGCCAGGAAGCGCGCTACTGCTAATGCAATAGGAGTAGCGCGCTTTTTAGTCACGTCGCTGCTGCTAATTTTGAAATTGTCCACACGGTTGGCTTGTTTAGCAGTAGCGCGTGTGAGGAAAAGCGCTGCTGCTATGCTCTTAGCAGTAGCGTGTTTTTCCTCCCGCGCTACTGCTAAGATGCAGCCCCACCACCTTTTTCCACCAGTCCTCCCGTCCCCCATCTCCTCTCCTCCCTTTCCCCTACCTCCCACATCCTCCCTCTCTCACTCTTCTTCTTCCTCAATACTTCTCCCCCCATTACTCTCCCTCTTCGACCTACCTTTCTCTCTCTTCATTGCTCCTAGCTAATTACACCACCTCCATTAATGCTTCTTCTTTCTCTTTTTCCTTCCCCCTCCACTAGTTGAAGTTGTCTCCTCCCAAATTAACTAGCTAGCACTACAAAAAAAATACACTTCCGTAATGATACGTGTTTGTCACAGTAGGTCACTTTTTTTGTCATGCATGTACATCCATGACAAATTTATGACAGAATCAAGATAGTCATACCTGTGTTGCCGTAGAAGTTTTCCATGATATTACCAAAATTATCATCACGGAAGTGTCCACTTCCATGACAATAAATCACGCGTTAGAGAAGTGCTTTCGTCAAGGGTGACCGACACGTGGCATCCACCGTAACGGAACGCCGTTAAGCTATCGGGTCGGGTTTTGGATCCGATAACCCGTTAACAGCCACGACCAATGGGGATTTTCCACGTGTAAAATCATAATTGGTTGGAGGAGACACGTGTCAACTCATCCAATGGGCAAGATGCGCCTATGATATGTTGACACGTGGACCGGCCCATGAAGTTTAATTGGGCCGGCCCAACTGAAGGCCCACAAGATTTTGCGGACCATAATGGGCCGGCCCAGCTAAAGGCCCACAAGATTTTGCGGACCATAATGGGCTGGCCCAGCTAAAGGCCCACAAGATTTTGCGGGCCATAATAGGCTGGCCCAGGTAAAGGCCCATAAGATTTTTGTGTGCCGTAATGGGCCGGCCCAGGTAAAGGCCCACAAGATTCTTGCGGATCATAATGGGCCGGGCCAGCTAAAGGCCCACGAGATTTCGCCGACATTAATGGGTCAGCCCAGCTATAGGCCCACAAGATTTTGAGTACCCTAGTAGGCCGGCCCATTAACTGCCTGCCATGTTTTGGGCCAAATGTCGGCCCATATTTGATCCGGTCCATTAATGGCCTGCCACGCTCCGGGCCTAATAGTGGCCCATATGAGATCCGGCCCGTTAAAGGCCTACCACGTTCTAGGCCAAATTACGGCCCAGATCAGGTCTGGCCCTTTAAGACGCTTTGGGCTCAAATATGGCCCATATCAGATTCGGCCCGTCAACTGGACACTATGCTTTTGGGCCCACTTGCTAAAGGCCCACTTAGTAATTCGGCCTGATATTAGTTTTGGCCTGTTAAGGGCCTGTTTAACATTTTGGCCCTATATTAATTTCAGCCTGTTAAAATCCCGTCATATAGTTGGGCCTAACTACGGCCCGGTTTGCAGCCGGCCTGCTCGTAGCCGATATCTGATTGGGCCAAACAAGGACCGAGACAATTTTTCAACCTGTTAAAAGCCCGTGATTTGATTCGCACAATCGTGGGCTGGGGTTCATTTTGGGCTGCTGCCGGCCCGTAAGCTGATCGGCACGTTTCAGGCCCAACCTACATCGTGATTGCATGACGGCCCGATTATGTACCATAATTTTACGGTTTGGCCGGTTTACTGCGAAGACAGGATATATATATAGTAAAATAACTGCAGCATCATGAATAAGAAAAAACCTAGACTATACAATAAAGAAATTACGGCATATTACATCCACTGGGCATCAAAGTTTGCCACTATGATAATAAAGCACAAGCAGACAGCAGATTACATACACTGGGCATCAAAGATCGCCACTAGTGCAAATAAACACGCCGAAAAAATAGTATACAAAACCGACAGCACTTCAACAGAGTTCAAGAAAGGTTAGCCCTGCTGGGGAGCAGCAGGGAAAGCAGATGAGCAAGATGATGAGACTACGCTTGTTCAACACTTGTATCTTCCTCACTCTGAAAGATAAACAAGCAGACAGATGATAGGTTTTGCACATAAAAGTATTAGTGTTGACAATTCATAACATTTCTTACTGACGAATAAAGTGACACAGTTTAAATTTGCATTAACACAATATGGTATTGTTCAGGTCAAGACATGGCAGGAAATGACATTGTGAAGGAGTTGGCAGCTTCACGACACCACTAATTACAGATCAAGAACTCATAAGTATCAATGGTTAGTGTGCTATCAATTTATACCATTTCAGATTGGCAAACAAAGAGACGGTTTAAATAATAGAAGAATGATATGACATTGTTCATAGTTAAGACATTACAGAATATGACATTGTGCTATAGTGGGTAGGTTCACCACACCACTGGATTACAGATGAAGAACAGAAGCATACATGCAGTGCAAAAGAACAACACTTGCTCTGTATAGTTTAATTTACATGGTATGAAGAAGGAACTTGGTTCTACAACTGAAAACTTAAATTGAGAAAGGACGAACTTTTATTTATGAACTACATATAATAAACTTTAAACAAGCAATTTTATGCAAACACCAAAAATAAACAGCTGTTGCAGTCATGCCTAACCAAATATATACAACAAAGTTTGAAGGCTTGAGATAGACAAACTTACATTATTGGTGAAGACGGGCTCTATAAAGGCCTTGTCCATGCTGATGGGGGGGGGCAATTCAAGAAGTTTACCATAGAATCTTCTTCAAAAGCATTGCCTTTATTCTACATTTTTTTTAAGAGTAAATATAGATGTGATAATATACGAAAAAATGGAGAATAATTAAGATAAGATGAAGAGTGATGCTACATAACCAAGTAGCAATAAATGTAAGTGCAGCGATATAGGCAAAAGGTACAGCCAAGAGCAATGCACATCTAAACTTCTTCAGTACCAACCTTATGGTAAGAGTAAATATAGATCTGATGTGTAGAAAATGGAGGGCAAAGGAAAATAAGCTGCAGAGTGATGCTACATGAACAACTACCTGTCATTATAAGTACACTGACAAAGGACAGCATGTACTTACAAGAGCTATGCAGAGCTAAAAAAACATTGGCATTGGATATATTCTACACTAATGTAACCATTCATACATATCAGATAATTTGGAGTGACCAATAGATAAGCAAGCTATCATGCATACTGCTGTCCCATAATGAACCAGGTATGTATGCAAGTACAGTGATACAGGACAACAGGTACTAACAAGAGCAAAGCAGCGGGCAGCATATTTGCAATATCCTATCGTTCTTGTCAAACCGGAGTTCTTCTTCGAGCAGAATTCCTGCAAAAAAGATCCGTAAGGCACATGCGGAAAAGTAGAAGTTCAAATTGTCATGTGATTTTATAGACAGTACCTCATCCTGGGGACGAGACCAGTGCATAACAAAGTTTTTCCATTCAATGTCTTCTAAATTTAGCACAGGAGACTTCACCGGAAATTCGTTTATAGACTTGCCATCAAAGTGTGATTTCCTCAGGTAACACCGATACTGCAGCAATGCTTCCCTTGAAAAACACAAGCAAGCTTTGCTCATCATGACTATCCAGATTGACGCTCGCCTAGTTACAATAATGTAATGCAAATCATTGATCTGTTCAATCAGCAGAAAACAGGAAAATAATAACCATGAATAATAGCACTTACACGTAAGTTGGACACGAAGATGTGAAAATGGTGTCTGTCTTCACAATAATCTTCCCATGATGGGAATATATGCACGTAGTCCCTAACAACATTGAAAGCATTGTCTTTTAAACTGGGAATAAATGGAATGGGGTTCCAATCTGCAGGAATTGGCCGTCTCTGCAATTGGGATAGGTCTTCGGCCGGTGGACTTGCTGTACTTTTTGCTGGAGTGGGATTTTTCTGTGGTACAGCTGGTGCTATGGCAAATGAAATCGGTATACCTTTTGCTGGAGTGCAGGTCCTGTGTGGTGGGGCTAGTGGTGTGGCCAGTGAAGTATGGGTACAGTCTGCCGGAGTCGGTCCTATGTTTTGTGTCACTGGTTGTACAGCCAATATAAGTGGGGTGCTGTCTAATGTCTCCAGCCCTACCACGTTTTTCAAGGACTTTGCTGGTGCTCCTTCAGGTTCGGCAATCACCCTCTTCCTTTTTGATGTCTGATGCACCAGAACACATTTGAGTGGGAAAACATGGTACGATGACAGATGGAATATGTATTGATAATGGATGGGCATGGCATCTTGACATATATGATGAGTAAACTAAGCAGATGGCGGTGCAACAAAGTAGAAGAAATGCAAGACAACATATGCAAGATACGCACAATCAATAAAACCTTGCCAAATTAGAACAGACACCTTGATGGGTGAACAGGATAGGCCATCTGCCTTTGACTCCTCGAGGTTAGAATAGTCATTAGGATGATATTCTGAACAAGAATCAACAGGTGGGGAGCGTACGAGTTTCATTGCTTCCAGAATGGCACTCAATGCCTTGGTGCCAATTTTGTAAGTCATTGCAGTGTTCCACAATATTCTTCTGATGCGCGGATTCTGATATTCACTGTAATTGCGTATGATATCTGAGAACCATGAAAACATAAATAGTTGTGAGATTATCTTTGTAATGCAGATGATATTCTAATATAGGGGCGCCCCTGTAAACACTTGTGTGCTATCACTGGATTCTGATGAGAGAGCTCATGTGTGCCGTAATATGGTGCGTGCATTTATATAATCTGGCACAAGTACACAAAAAATAGGCTCCAGAAGTAAGGATAGCTGGCAGATGATAGGTTCATAATATACTGTATAGAGATTTTATTGCCAAACCATGATAACAAGAGCACACAGCAACTAGGCAGATCATAGTGTACATAATAGGGGTACACCATAACCAGGATATATAAATCGGGAAAGTGGAACTGGCTAGAAATTACGGTGTTGTATTGCCGCTAGTAATTGAAAGCCTATCGATCACATACAGGCCAGCTCTATCAGCTATTAGACTGCAGATGTCCCTGCTCCCCTTCCTGATAAGGAACATACTGTGCTTCCCATACAGAACACCGCACGGGCCGCCGGCCGAACCACCGGCCGAACCACCGGCCCCACCGCCTGGGTTCCTCTGCCACCCCCACCCCCGCCCCCACCCACGTCGAGTTTTCTTCGTTCGACGACGCCCCACCACCGCCCCCCACAACCACCATCCCCACCCGAGCCCCTTCGATCGCATCGGCGAACTCCGGCGAGCTCTGAAAAATCGACTGACCCAATTTTGAAATTTAGTCTACTGTGATTTAACTAATGTGGAATATAAAAGGGGAAAACCATGAGCATTGCGAGTATGGTGTTGAGCGTGCCATGGCGGATCTGAAGGTGCAAACCGGACAAAGGCAACATCGCAACCAAGACAAGAAATCGGAGTAAAGCAGTGGCGATCTATTTTCTTGCTGCGATAAATAAGTTGAGCAGATACGAAAGAGTACCGCCTCTGGTGCGGCGCCGTGTATGCATCTGCTGAGAATTTGACGGTGTTGCGGTAGCGATGGCTGTCGACGGCGTGGAAGCAGATCTAGGAGGGTAGACGGTGGCGGCGGGGCGCGGTGGACGAGACAGTCGTAGGAGCAGCGCCGGCAAGGTAGACGACGGCGGGGATGAAGCGAGAGGACGGGATGCAAGGATCCCGGTCCGAAGCCGTGGATGAGAGAGGTCGATCTCTTGTATTGGACGGCGGCGTCGGGGTATCAGCTCCGGCATGGTGGAGGAGGATGACGGTGCATGGGGTGGCGGACGGCGGTGGCAGACGGTGGCGGCGGACGGAGGAGGGTGGGGTGGAGAGGGTGTTTTGGTGCCCATGGAGTACGAATGGGGAAAAGGGAGGTAGAGAGTAAGGGGGAACCATGTATTCAGGGCGAGCTTGTCTCAAATGTGAGGAAATTTACAAACTTAGCCCTCATTTCAAATTTCTACCACATCACAGCAACACTTGTCGACTGGGGATAGGACGGTAATCTCGCATACACCGAATATTTGCCGACGAGAGTTTGTTTTTGGCGCCCACCGTGTATGAATATAAATCGGGGAGGGAGTCGATTTCGGCCGAGGACACACTGTCTTTCGGCTCCCACCGTGTATGAATCCGGGTGAGAGGCGGTTACGTCACGTTTGGGTGAAATTACAAACCTACCCCTATCTAAACCTATAGAAATCCAGCATATAGGCTCTGCGTGGCAGGGATAGGCAGTAGTGATTTCCATCTCGCAGATTTTGGTTTCGGGCGGTTACTGCGACTTTCCCCGCTTCGTTCAAATTTTGCAGAGTGCACGTTTACTGTGCCAACTCAATTCGAATCCCGTTTGTATTTGTTTTTTTTCGGGCAGGATCCATTTTCAATTGGAATTACATTCTATATACATCATTTTTATATATACTTTCAAAAGCACAACAAAGAATTCTGCTCCTTTATATGTATAATATGATTTACAAATACAACGATCTCGAAATCTTAAGGTTGAATTCGAAAAAATTTAACCTAATTATGTTCTACTAAAATGTATGGATCAGTAATATCTACATATTAAATAACATAGATGTGCGTGAATTCATATGAGTATGCATGTTTGATAGATCAATTTTGGTTCGAGTATGGATTGCATGTATCATCATCTCAAATTCAAATATTTGAATCCCTTTTTTGTTCACTCCTTTCACGCCCATCTCTCTCGCATGCATGCTCCTTCAGGTAGCTATCACTCTCTTTTCTCCAGCTCACCTGCATGCTCACTTCATGTTGCTCCTATCCTCGCAAACATGGTCTCTCGAGGTCTCCCTTGAGAAGTGTCACACTCTCCCTATCATTATACATTACATGGTTTTCATTATCTCTCATGTTTCTACTGTTCTCTCGTATCACTCGGTACCTAAGCTTTCTTTTTCACCGCCGAACACACAGTCTCCACTCGTCTTTCACTCCGTATTTCTCTCTATGGGATTCTCTCACATACCCTATATGTCTCTACATATGACTCATACCACTAAAATTACTCTCTCTATCTCTCCTGTAGACACAACATTTGTTGCGGTCTCCTTTTCGTCTCCATCCCAGACTGACATTATTCATTTGTTTACCGATCAGACAACCCCGACTACCGTCCCCTCTCTCTATCATAGACACACACACACAACTCCTGCTTCCACTCCCCTTCCCGACTACCGTCTCTCTCTCTCTCACACACAAAACTCTCGCTTTCGCACCCCGACTCGTATTTCTCTCACAAACATTTATCGACTAGCTAGCCTCTAGATAGGTTTATACACCCGCACACTCGTGCTTCCACCATCGCATACATGTCTCTCTCCCGCTCCTTGTATCTATGTAGATTTTTCTTCCCTTCTTGAGACACGCCCTATCGATCGTGCACACACACTATCGCCACATTTTAAGTTGATACCTATCGCACACACACTCCTTGTGTCTTTGTCACACATGCACTCCGTCCTCCTCCACTCGCCCTCTCTCTCACACACACATGGGCTTTTTGCAACAACTAGCAAGATGCCCATGTGTTGCATGGAACATCAAGATGCATTTGTACGAGTATTTTATCTTGTGGGGGAAAAGGATGAACAAGGGAAGGCCTTATTTGCAAATGTGGAGAGGGGTGTGGGTATCTTTTTGCAAAATTGCCATAGTTTCCTTCCTATCCGTCAGATATAGATCGGACAGCCTATATTGCAGGATGGCAGGCACACGATCATCACCGACAATGCTTCTTATAAGAGTAGGGATAAAAAATAGAGTTGGTGATGATGGTGGGCCTGCCATCATGCAATGTAGATCGTCTAATTTATATCTGATGGATCGGAAGGAAAATATGGCAATTTACCCGCACTCTTCACCACATTTGCAGATAAGGCCTTCCCTCGTTCATCCTTTTCTCCCACAAGATCCTGATGTTCCGTGCAACGCACGGGCATCTTGCTAGTAAGAGTAGAAATTAGACATATACCACTTCTCGAATCTTGAAACCAACAACATTCCTCCCTTATCTCATCAAAACCGCCAAAGGAATATATTTTGAGTGAAACATAACATATTTTTAGTGATATACGTATTTCAAAGCTAGACTTTTTTTCTATCAAATTGGTGAATATGTATTAATCCAGTGGCAGAGACAGGCCTGGGGCAGCTAGGGCTATAGCCCCAGGCCTAGAAACAACTTCTTTTGTAATTTCTTCATGCAAAGCATAGAAAATCATAGAAGTTTATCACTCAACATAGCACAGCCCTAGGCGTAATTTGCATCTAGCTCCGCCACTGTATTAATCTACTTTGATCGTGTGGCAACGCATTGGCACATTGCTAGTAGTTATTATAATTTTTTGGACACCAGACAAATGGTGGAGTACATATACGAAGAGAAGAGGCGCACGCACGCAGTCGGCCTCTCGCTGTCTCGCACACATGAGTGTTACGTAAAGGCGACGTTAACAAATAAACTCTAAAACCCTAGGGGCACAATTGATGCATTCGCAGGTACCGGGTACGTGGTGGAGCACCTTTGTAGGAATAGTCAGCTCGCGTGATAATTTGATCCGTAGGAGTTGATGGTCGGGACCACAGGTGAACGACTTGGAGCGCGGTGGCTCGCCAGTTGCCACAGATCGAGTAGCCACGTTTAAAATATTGTTTTTTTAGTGGGTTAAGAGTTCCGATTTTCAATGGCGCGTTATAAGTAGTAAGTAGTTTCTAGAACGATTGGTATGGGCCGAAAATGGATTTCATAGTACTACGTACCTCCTTGGCGTATGGTTGTATGGTTTGTTTTTTTTCGATGGAGGTTGTATGGGTTTATGTTGTGAGATGTTGAACCTGGTAGTTCTAGGGCAAATACTATGGTTTAGATTTAGATACTGGTTTTCTTTAATGAAAATCGGAAGGGGAAACCCTTCTTCGATTAAAAAAACTACTACCTCCATTGTGGTTTACTAGTCCCCATCATACTTTGGGTCAAAGTTTGTCCACGAACTGTACTTGTAAAATGTGAATGGAAAACAAGATTTTGTTATACCCAAACAAAAAACGACTGGAGGGAGTGATTGCTCTGACACGGACACGACCTCTCATAGCGCACGCATTGAACCGGCGCGCCGGCCAAAAGGGCCGCACTCGCTGCAGGCCCGGCTGAGCATGCCTCCTCGCCGCGTGCAACCAGCTTAAGACTGCCCCATCTACCTTCATTGAATCCGTGTGTGTGCCGGCAACACGTCCTTCCGTGAGCCGGCAGGCATTTTAGAACACAAAAAATGACCAAAATATAATTAATTTACGCATGGTCTTGACTTGTTATGCTCGCACTCGTAGTAGGAACTAGTAGAGGATTTTCTTTATTTATAACTCTCCTCACATTTTTTTGGCTTTGAAGTGAAACATGGTTGTGGACATTATGTATGAATGTGCAGATATCTGTGAACATGTGTTTGATGTGGAAGTTGAACTTGGAATGTCGGGCTTGCGCGTGAACTATACCATGTCCAATGCTTCGTCTGTTATTGTTTGGAAAGTAATTGCTGTTATTACATGACCCAAAAAGAACATTTTGTGCCACATCAGTAGATGCACGGACATCACAACATGCATGCTGACTGGATAAACATTTGAACCTAGCTATTATGAAGGAAATTTTGTATTGACAACAGTTTTAGATAGCAGGAGACGCCTAGCCTGCTCTGCCTCTGCTAGCTTATTTCTGGCTTCTTCCATCTCTTCTTTGGCTTGGGTGAAGAGAGCATCTGATTGCTCTTTTCACTTCTTCAGGAACTCAGCTACATTCTCAAGGGCTGCTGCACGCTTTCTTTCAGCCTTTACTAATGCCACGAGGACACGAACAGCTGACGACTCCACCTGGCTTGTGTGTAATCCAACATCATCTGGGAATTTGCACGTTGTGTCTAATACAGCATCATTAGGGAACTAGCACCTTGTGTGTAATCCAGCCTCATTTTGGAAACATGATCTCGAGGTTGACCATACTTCCCTCCTCGCAGGAACTGCATCCTGACATGAAGTTACTTCTTTTTTAGATCAATACTCAGAGCTACCTAGATCCATTTAGTAGAAGCCAGATAAACAGAACTCGGTGAAGTGAATTCAAAAGGAAAAAATAAATAAAAACAGAATACAAGGTGAGAACACCCACTTCCTACATCAAGCTAAAAACGAAAGCATTAGGGTGATTAAGACTCTTCTTATTACACATCGAAGAACACCACGCTTAAGAGAAACAGAAACTACAACATATACACATCGAAGAACATGAGGCTACACGAAAGTAATTGAAATGGTGTTACTTACCAAAGGTCGTTTTACAGGTTCGGTGCAGCTCCTCTTTAACTTGCCATGCTCCTTGAGATGTCCCGAATATCCCGTGTTTGGTCTTCATTGATCGTCTGCATGTTCGCACTCGTGGTTTTAAAATCTCAACATGGCAAGAAAAATATACTACTAGTAATACTCGCGCATCTTGTGGGCAACATTAAAGCACTCGTCTGCCATGTTAGAGCATCTCCAACAAGATAAACTACTCATACAAATGCATATTGATGCGTGCAACGCATGGGCATTTTTCTAGTTCTAAAAACCTTTCCATCATTTGCCACACTACTGGATGCAGATGAAAAACCTACCCAAGCACAGCGCGATACAGGAGCGACGCACAATTACAAGCTGATATTCTGTTGGACAATGGAGGCTATAACCAATTACTCTTACGGGAACAATAGCACCCATGAAATTTGAAGGGTAGGTATGAAACTGCACATGTACTGCTAAGTGATTCAATACACACATTACCAATCGAGGAGGAGAACGATGGTCGCGGCGGCCTCTGTGAGTCATGGTCGGCAACGGGAGTCAGTTCATTGTCCACGACGGTGGTACTTCTGCGCTTCGCGCCAGCTTCCGGGAAGCAGATCCGAGACCGTGGAAGACGATGCCGGGGAAGAGGCTCCGTGTACGACAACGACGGTGGACCGGCTCCAGTGCGGCGTACGAGGTCGTCGATGAGGCAGATGCGCTGCGGTGGACGAGTGCGCCGATGTAAAGGGGAGGAGCACGAAGGCTGCGATGCCGTGGAGAAGGCTATTTTGAGGTGGGGATAGAAAATGGGGAGTATTCAGGTGTACTACTCTGGGTGCCGGGGTGGGGTTGGCTGGATAGGGTGAACCTGAAGTTACGGAAACAGCCCCCTACCAAGCATCATCTGTAGGCCTATTCCGAAGGCTATGATGGTAACTTCCCACTGCTCGAATCAGGGTCGCAGGAGATTTTCCCGCCGACCTCAAAATTTTGTGACACTGGACTCCCCATGTGGCGTGTTGAGTGATTCGGCTAAGCAACTAGCGAGTAGTAGTAGTAAACTCTGCATACTAGGTTTGACCGAAGTCAAACTTCCTAAAGTTTGACCAAGTTTATAGAAATATATAAACATTTACCATAACAAATATGTATGATGTGAAAGTACATACAATAATGAATCTAATGGTATTTATTTGTTATTGTATATGTTAATATTTTTTTATAAGCTTTCTGAGAGTTTACAAAACTTGACTTTGACCAATGCTAATACACGTACTTAAATAAAATGGAGGGAGTACACATTTGTTTTCTTAGTTTGTAGTGAACTAATCATTTGTTGAAATTGTAAAATAAATATATTAGGCTATTGACTTCGAATGTAATGGTCTATACAATTCAATAGTTACAATCATTGTCGAATCCCAAGATGTATACAAGGTCTATAGTACTTCACAACATGCTCAAACTCACATAATCCCGGTCAAATGAGAATCGAAATGCATTTCATAGTTATTACTATGTAGGATGCAACAAGAACAACCATAACTCTACATCAGCCATTATAGAAGCAACATTTTGACATATCCCAATGTGTGAATGAAACGTGCAGAGAGAGCTTTTGAACATGGAGCAGATAGGGCGGGAAAGATTGTATGTATGTGGACAAGAGAGTAGGAATCAAACCTAACGAGACAGAGAGCGAGAGAGAGAGAGAGAGAAAGAGAGAGGAAGAAGTTAGGTCTGTGAGAAAGATGCATACATGTAATATACATGAGATGCGTGTGCATCTGGATTCTGTATACGTGGAAGGAGAAGAGACAACATGTTTGATGAGAGAGCAGGAAAAACATGGACGAGAGGGGAAGGATCTCGTGGGTTGAGGGATTGACAATTTTGTGCGGGCGAGAGAGGGATTGGTAATTTTGTGCAAGAGAGAGAGGGCGGGGGGAGGAGTCAGTCAGCCGTCGTCACATCACCCTGCTTCCAAATGACCCCGCATTCTCTAGCACAGTGTGGTCGCCGTCTACGACCTACTCGTTGCCCTCTTTGAAGATTGAGGTGTTGTGCACGTTGGGGTGCAAAGAAGCACAAGCGAGAGTGGTCGCTGTATAACCTTGGATGGGGATGAAATGTGTGCTCGGGGGAGTGTGTGTGTGTGTGTTGTGCTGTGTATCTCTCTCTGTGTGTGTGTGTGTGTCAGATATTGAGAGAAAAAAACCTAAGGAGAGAAATGGGTATTGACGAAGAGATTGTGCGGGCCTTGAGGTGGGCAGGGGCCGGGTGAGGGTGTCAAAATGTGCGCGTTGATGCATGTGTTGCATGCAACCGTGCGAGGGACGGACGAATCGAGAGAGATGGTTGTTGTGTTACGGATGCTCCTCTCTCTGTCTCTCTCTCTCTCTCTCTCTCACACACACACACACACAAGTAAACTAGAAGACCCGTTCTCTCATGTATACACAACGTATCGGCCTCTCTCTATGTCTCACTCATGCATGATCATTTGCACATTCACACCTCTCTATGTCTGTATCACACGCACACCGTCTCCACATTTCCCTTCCACCACAACACACATATGGACACATACACACGTTCTCTCTCAGTCACACACACAAAATCAGTATTAAAAAAACTAGAGCGCACCTAAAACGTCCAAATCCAAATAAACACGAACTACAGCTAAATTCAAATATATGGAAATATTGCAGCGTCAAGAACTTTCACAAGAAAAAAAAGTTGAGTAATACTCGAGGATTGTTTTCACACACACAAAAAGGTTTGGTGGATGTCCTTCGAGCGCGACACGGTGACGCACTGTTCGATCGACCGCGCGGCCGCGGTTCACGCGCTTGCACAGGATTCCATATCGTGGCTGTGGTACTAACTAATAAAAGCGCTGCCTAAGTCTAATGTTTACGTGTACTAGTACGGTTTTCTTTTAAGTTTGACCAACCTTATATTTAAAACTAAAGTAAGCTCCCACACACGCACTCATCAATATGCCGCCACAGCCGTTGCGCATGCCGGCGCCCGCCTGCTCCGGCCAATAATTTCTCACCCATCACCGCCGTGTCGCCGCCATCCCTGTGCCATGAAGCCGAAGGCTCACCCACTCACATTGTCTGCAGTCCCTCCTCGCGATGTCACCGCACTGCCAAGCACGCGAGCAGCCGGTGGAGCCACGTCTATGGACGCATCGTACGAAGAGGAGGACGAGCGCGTGCTCCAGCACGCCGGCGAGGAGGAACTAGCGTGTCATTGTCGTCTCCGCACGCGCGGAGGAGGCGCGCATGGTGGCTGTCGCGGCGGAAGCCGATCGCGCGCGCGTCGAGCCCGCAAACCGGGTGCGGACGCAGAATCTACCTTCGAGACCTTGAATGCCACGTGGATCCTGCAATCTGAAGGAGAAATTTCGGTCCGTCGACTCATGTGAGCCGTTTGAGGCAACATGGATGGCTATAAGGGCTTCTTCCACCTCTTCTGCCGTCTTCTTCCTTCGCTCCGTCGAACTTCTTTCACAAATCGACTGACCCAAATTATACTACTAGTACGAACGTATTAAGTACAGTAGGAACATGAAGATACGAGTAGTAGTACCAACTGCAAGAAGAACAGTACTAAGACATAGTACTAGTACTACTGTACGTACTAAAGAGTTCAAATAACAAGAAAGAACATAAACATAGTTCTGCTGGGGCCTCAGCACAACACACCCTTGAAAATAAACTAATAAGCAACTAGTCCGCTTGACACTGAAGTAGAACCAGCATGAGCGACGGCACTGCCACCTATTTGGAGTCCGAGTCCACGTCCTCGACTGCGTCCTCGTCCCTCTTCCTCGTCCTCTTCGTCGATGCTTCTTTGCTTGAACCGGACACTGAGCTCTGCTTCTTCATCCAACCCTTGTAGATATTTAAACAAAGGTAGGCATCCATTGCTGCGTACAGGATGTGATCTTCATCTAATGTCTTCGACTCCCATGCATGATGAAACTCGTGATGAGGTTTCTTCAGTTTAGAGTACGAAGGATCAATCGTGGCCGCTGCCAGGGTCAGCATTGAAGGTTGAGAGGAGGACACCAGGCTTGCCTTCTGGAGATCGAAGGGCTGGCCTACAACGAGACCTATCCGACGTACGACGTCACTGCCGTTCTTAAAGCCTACAGTAACGAATTTCACTCTTTTGTCCTTGAGGAAGTTCTTAAAATCCTGGCACTCAACGTTGGCATGGCATATGTGGTAGACCAAGCAAACGTTATGTACGCAAACCTGGATGACGGCGGGCTTCTTCCTCTCTTCGTCCTTTAGATCCTTCTCTCGTCCCAGGATTGTGGTGTACTCAACATCTAGCCTAGCGACCCACTCATCCGTTGAACTATTGAACATGCGTAGGAAGCGAGCAAGCCATGCTTTCACTGTCTCGGATCCACATGTGTAGATGATGATGAACTGATCGCCAGTGATGGCCCTAACCTGGTACTCAGCGGCGACCATGGAGATTTGGGAAGCCATGGATTTTGGAGGAGGGTTAGGAGAAGTTGAACTGTTGTACCCCGCAAAAAAACTGGGAGTGAACTAATGTGAAAGGACGGGACGACTGGGAGCGAACTGTTGTAAGGTAGAAGACGGGGACGAGTAGGGCGTGCGAACGGCGTGGGGTTGCTGGCTTGCCCGGTGGATAAACGGCTGCAAGCCCCCAAAGAGTTCTCGAGAACTATGCGGGACACACTAGATGTCATGTCTACTAGACCCATATCGTAGGCCTGACGGTATAGCTTCTGCCTGTTCGCACGCCATGCCGGCGCGTGGATGTAACTTAACTTAATTCCGTCAAACGTCGTGCCTCCCACGACCTTCGCCTCCCTCGCGCGGTCGCGCCCTTGGAGACTTCGGCCGGCTATAAATGAGCAAATTTTTTTTGCCTTTTTTTTAGACAAGCAATTTTTTTGCCTACTCTGCATGCATGATACTCCCTCTCGTCCTTTTTACTCCCGTCAACCGTTTGCAAAGTGTTTGACCAAATTTATACTTTTTTTGAATACCACCTTATATTAATTAACCAGCCACACTAGTTCACTCATTAGATACAATATTCCCAAAACACTTAGGCGCGATGCATTAACTTCTACCTCGTTTCTTGTTTCTTGACATATCAACCAATAGGAGACGTGGGTGTGCTTGCTTTTAATGACTTGAGACTACCAAACACGACATGCAGTGGTTAGTTCATTGCATGCAATGCTATTAATTAGCAACTAAACATTAAGATCTCTCGTTTTCCCCTCCTCCTTGGTCATAGTGCACAATCTAAGATGACTTGCTCACCTAGACGGAGGGAGTACTGATTATAATGAGTATAAGAACTACGTTTTATAATGAGTGTAAAAATATTGATTTGACATTGTGAATGTTGACACATTGTGGAATAGTTTTTGAAGTCTGCAAAAGTACTCAACTAGTGATGTCGTTCTCCACAAAAAAATGTGTTTACCAATGCATGCATGAACACTAGTTACTCTAACCCCCTCTCTTCTTTAATTCTTTGCCACATCAGCATGTTTGTTATTCCCGTGTGCTAAGATACCACCATTATGGCCAGCCTTAATCATCGCATGCAATAATTTAGTACACCTTGAAATATTTACATGTGTCGGGCATGTTTGTTTTTAATGACTTGAGACTGTACCTAGCCCGGCATGCAAGATGACTTATTATGCACCGTTCCCCATACCTGCAGGAATCCCATTCGTCTCCAAATCTTTTCCTCTCCATGTGTGGAAATAATATGCCTACCAAACTCTCCTTCTCCCTCCGGCGGTCCCACCACTACACCACGTGTGAAAAAATCTGCATTCATGACTCTCCTCCCCCCCCCACGCTCGTCCAATCTGTTGTGACCAGCAATATTTCCACCCCTTCGCACCCCCGTAATTTACTCCAACAAATATGCCCACGTAGCTGTTACTTAACTGCAGGTGCATTCGGTCACTAACATATGGGCCCAACATGGGTCTGGCCCACATGTCAGTGACGCAACTGGACCTGCATTTAAGTCAGTGCAACTCAGTCCATATCTTACGTAGGTGTGCCATTGCTCGCTACAAATACTGCGCCTCCCACGACATCGCTATCTCCTCCCCCTCACATTCACGTTCATCGCTATCTCCTCCCCCTCCCTCTCACGTCGACCACCATGGCATCGCCCCTCCCAAGCCCTAGGAGCCCCTCGCAGCACCGCGCGGACGGTCACGCATCGCCGTTCCGTTCCTCGCTGACTCTAGTCGAGGAGGACGCGTCGGTGTTCCGCTCCTCGCCGCTATGCGACGTGTCACCGTTCCGTTCCTCGCCGCCACTAGTCGAGGAGGACGTGTCGGCGTTCAGCTCCTCGCCGCGACGCGTCGAGGTGGATGCGTCGGCGTTCCCAATCTCGCCAGCACGCGCGCCGGAGGACGCGTCGGCTCCCCGGTACGAGGAGAACATCGCGCCGCCCACCGAGGCCACCAGCCTTGAGGAGCTTTGGAAAGAAATGGATGTCGCCTTGTAGGAGGCTTTGCCTCCAGCAGAGCGCACCAAAATAGAGGCAGAGAAGAAGGCCGAGGAAGAGAAGCGCACCGCGGAACAAGCTACCTGGGAGGCCTATGTCGCATCCGAGAGAGTCAGGCAATTGGCTCTTTGGCAGAAGGCTCGTGCGAGGGCCGTGAGGGTGGCAGAGGACGCCCATGCCGACGCCCTGAGTGCAGTCGGGCCCAAGCGACTCATCTACGCTTGGCGGTACGTGGACCGGGTGCACGCTTCCAGAAAGGAGGAGTACCTGTTGGCGCCGGATCACCACACCGGTGAGATCGCGCTCGCCCGCCGGCAAGCTGCCAATCAGCACCTCGCGAGTTGCGAGGCTGAGGAAGAGGCGTTGTGTCGGCGCGCTGGGAAACGGCCGCGCACCGGGGCACTCTTGGCGCGCCGCATGCGCTCCTGCAAGCGCCGTGGATTTTAGGATGAGTATAATTTTTGTTTCGTAAGGCAATCTCTTTAGTTTTGGGACGCAAATGATAAATCCCGAACATTCAGGAATTTTTAGCGTCCTTAATTAAGTATGTAAAAGGGAAAGTTTGGAAACCTTGTGTATTCGTACGCATTTTGCAAGTACGTGCATATAGCACAAACTTTACTATATACTATCACACTACACGTCTCTCTTGATATATGCTTACAGACTGTGCTCCTCCCTCCGTCCAGGTCAATAAGTCATCTTCGGTTTTGCACCGTGACCAAGAAGGAGGGAAGACTTATACACCTAGACGGAGGGAGTACTACTATTACTTATGTACGTGCAAATGCACGTTTTAACATTACGATGCGGTTTTTGTAAAAGTGGAAAAACAGCACTAGTCAAGCTTGTGAAACGATTCAATGCAAAACAAATGCAAAAATGCTCGTTTGATTCTTTACTTTTAGCTTCCTTCTCTGTGGTTATTTCTCTGTCGTACTTTGTACGGAGTATCTCACTGGTTGGAAAGGCATGCAAATTCCCAAACCGCTTCCTACACCCTGTGTCGAATTTTTTGCCTAACAGGTTGTGCCGTGCAATTGGAATTCCAACTTGAGTACTACTACTAGTAGGAGTACCAGGGGCCAGTTCTTTTAGGCTTCTAGATTTGTAATCCCATAACTATTACCTCCGTCCTAGTTTATTGGTCCCCATTGTAATCTGTGTCAAATTTTTGGTCAAAATTTAGCACAAATTACAATGGTGAGGAAAAACCAGTTAAATATTTGGTTAAAATTTAGCACAAATTACAATGGTGAGGAATAAACCAGGATGGAATAGTAGTTTAGAAGCCCAAATAAATGAGTGAGGCGCCTTATTGTTACTCTCCACTATGACTAGTCTTGTGGGAAAAGCTGGGGAAGCCGCCAAAAGAACTGGCCCTAGGAGTAGTTGCTAGGGATCGAGTGTGCGAGATGAACCGGAGAAAGTAAATGCAGAGAGATGAAATGCAAAAAAGACAGAGGGATGTGATGGTTGCTTGTCCGTTTATTTTACCAGGCCACTGTTTTGTGATATGACGGCTTTACTGCCGTGCCACGAGCGGGGTGAGAGGTGAGACTCCCGTGCAGTGCCGCCCTCTACACATACTACTACTCCCTCCATCCATTTTTACAGGGCCTAACTTGTCAATCTTTCGTACCAAGGCATGTCCGCAAAAATAGGAACTGGTTTTGGGACTAGTATCTGGATCCCGTGTAATGTTGCATGCAGCCTCCTTTGAATGCCTAGCCGCTGGCCTCCCTTCCTTTAATCCCTCGCATGCAAATTACTCTCCTCCCTTTTATACATGCATGCCAACAATAATTCCTCAAATCATGCATGCCTTGGATGAAATATAGAGCTCGCTCCTCCTTTGAAAATATGGTGGTGCTATCCATGCATGCAAATCAATGCGACGGCCAGAGCATTTTCATGATGAAGGGACCACGCACGACTTTCAAGAGAAAATTAAGATGGAGATGCCTCGGTTAGTTCATTTGGATAGGTTTGTTCGGATATTATTTCATCTCTAGAGCCCACAAACATCCGGGTGAAATAGATAAAAAGTATCTTTTGCAAACAAAAGCGTTCAACTGTTCAACCTGCATCCAAAACTTGTGAAGAAATAACTCTTATTGTGCTTTGCAGGAAATGATCTTCAAGAATTAGTTTTTGAGTATCCATTGTTATACATGTTGGCTATAGATGACATGGCACTTTCTTGTAGCAAACAGTTGGCTATACTATTTAAGTATTAACCATGCCCTTATACACCTAGACGGAGGGATTAAATCAGGATGACTTGGGAGGGGGCAGAGGATATGTAAGAAATGGTTCATCATAAGTCTTTCACCAGTACTGTAGTAAAAATTCATACATGGAAGATTCTAGACTAAACCATAAATGGATACAATTTTATTCATGCGCGATACTCCAATAGAGCAAGATCATGCATGGAAGTCTCCACATGCTTAGACAGCGGATTACATTGAGCGAAGACTAATGATCAACATTTAACTTGAAATTGCAGATGTCCAGGTGAACCTCCTTGGAGTCTCCGTGCACATTGTTGGAGTCCAAATAACACCATGGGTTTTCCATGTCCACATCGGCGGGAAAGTCCCAGCTCCGCAGAGTCCAAGTATGCTCGGCGTAGCCAGTGTCGCCGCCCACGCGTGTAGGTCTCTTCTTCTCATGCTCATACAAGTGGTAGAAGAGCTCACCTTATAAAGGCCTACTAGCCAAATTCCAACATCGACCAGGCCGTCCATGAAACGTGAGTGGCTATAGGGGACGTTGCGCCAGTTGAATATATGAGCAAGTTACTACGAGATTTAATCCTAATAAGCACAAAATAAATCATGACGGCTATAACAGAGATGAGACTAATAATGTGGACTAGCATAGTAGTAGGATACAGAGTAGAAACATGAATTCTACCACGATTTCGAACAGGAGGGACAGAAACACATACGGTGCAACGGGAGCAGCACCATTGGCGTTGAGGTTGTCACCCATGTCCAAACACCACGTAGACACGGTCTTTGAGCACGGTTCATAGTTGTTCCACGCTCGGGCATTGAAGTTTGTAACTATTTTAGATTAGAATATACTACTCCTCCGGTGCTAGTAGTAGAGCAGAGTCCTACTCTACTACTCTACTCAAGCAAGTTAGGGCATAGCACTGCTGGGTGTACCAGTACTGTGATCACTCAAGCAAGTTGTCTGGCATCGACATGACCCTACGCTGCTGGTATGTGTCTCGTAAGTCAAGCGGCGTGATGTGGTCATCATCACCTGTCCACTTCCCGCAGCACATATTCGCTTCTCCATCTTTGTCCGCACATAATCTTGTCCAATGTTCCATCCCCGCTAAGGCGCCTCCCCCCCTCGTCCGAAACGCAAGAACTAACAATGGCAAAACCGAGCAGCGTCCGACGAAAGTGTGGCTGGAATTCGCTTCCCACAGAGGTAATCAAGCTCATTGTTTCGCATGCGGACAATCTCAGTACCATGCCGCTCACCGCGTGCTCGTTAGGGTTGTACCGATTACTCAAAGCCCTCAGGCCGGAGCTTTTTAAGCCAGCTCCTTGCTTGTTGATGCTGCCAGATCTTCAGAAACGGCGTGTCACGCAGCATAACGATCGTAGGGTGGCGAGCATCAACCCCCTTGACTGCGATCCGATCACCGTCAGCCTCAACTACATTAACGGTATGTACTGGGTCAGCATGAACATGTCTTGGATGGTGCTCGTCGACGGTCGCGACAGCTGGATGCTCGTGGAGGTCTACACCCGGCGTTGATCCCCCTTCCTTCGATTAACACTGCACTGCTTTGGCACCGCGGCCCAGAATACTCGGAATCTTACAGTAGCCAACATGATACCAAGTTTTATTTGCTCAACGTTGTAACCTACCAAGTGCCCACAAGATCTGCGAATTATAAAGACTTCAGGCTAATTGCGTTCTTCAACCGTGGTCTCGCCTATCTGACAGGTCACTACGGTAAGTGGATAAATCTGCACGTCCATCGCAGGATCATACATCCTCCATGGTTCTCTGATGCAATTGAACACAAGGGCTTCATTTACGCTGTCGACTCCTTCTATGGCTGGACGTATTGCTGGCCTACTCCAGTCATCGCTACAAACGGCTGTTACAACAGTATGTTACTTTCCTATGATATCATGATGGCTTGCTTATATTACTGTCAACATTTGCTGAAAAAATATTCATGCTCATAACATGCTGTTCTTAAGATTAACTAAACCAAGAGCCCTTTTTTATTTGACTCCAACTTGATATGATGTTGTAGGCCGCCTGGTGTCCCTACCCTTCCTAATCCCAGAACCTTTCAGAGAAAAGCGGCATGGCAGTTGCAGGTGGTTCCTGGCTTGATCAGACGATGGCGAAAGATTGATGATCGTTCGCACGTACCGGACGTGTTGTTTCGCGGAATACAATCACAATCACTGCAAGGTCTTTGAGCAGGATCCCAGCTTCTCTGGGCCTTCAGGAATTTTTGACTGGAGGCTGGTAAGTAGCCTTGGTACACGCTCTCTGTTTGTCGGAATGAATTATCCTATTAACCAGGAGATAACCGACGGCAAGGATCATGATGGCAGCGCGGTTTCGTTCATCAGGCAAAACTATGTGTACACAGTGTACCATGCGTCTTGGCATGCACCATACCCTGATATGTGCCGCCACGCTCTGTAGCCCAAAGTAGGAGAGAGGGTCGCAAGTATCAGACTTTGACATGCTGGCTGGAGTTTCCCAGTCAGGCACCATCTGGTTCAAGCCGTCAGCCAATCTCCACAGCTTAATAAATAGTAACGTCTAACTGAGCCAGTTAGTTAGATGCGTACACTTGGTGTAGTAGGAACTTTATTTAGTTTGATGCAAACACTTGTTCTTTTTTGGTATCCCTTTTTGTAATGATGGCTGATGTTTGGTTTGGAAGAGAGAGATGCGTCTTCATTCTTCTGGCCTGCTTAGTGCTTCTGTTGCACCCCCAGCCCTGGTTGCTGTTGCTGCTGTTTTCAATGTACAATCAATAGTATATTTCGTCTGTTGGTTGAATAAATGTGTTGTTAGAATGACAAACACAATGTTTTGGAAGTCGTTGCACGGTTCGATCCTTTAGTGCCCCGTACCGTACGTAGCGCATACTATTTATCGTACGGAACATATTTTTTTTTTGAAACTCGGAACACATTTTCCACTTGTTGATAACATGCAACCCACTGATAAAGGCCCAATAGAGAATCCCATAATTAACTAGAAGGGAGGCTCTCACATGAATCAGGCCCAGGTACATGCTCATGGTCCCCTAAACATAAATAAGTAAATAAATGAATAAATAAAGCTAAATGCTGATGCACCAGTTCTTTGGGAAAATAGCTAGCCCAGTATTTATTTTTGAAGAATACCCAACCTAGGCCTATTTGTTTTCTCCGAATTACTGGGCTGCAAATCTTTCAAGACGAGGAGGGATGCATTCCGGCCTGGCTTAAGAGTATGGTCAATGTTTGTTAAAAGTAATATCAAAAGGGGTTGAAAATTCCAAAAAATTTATAGTAAATGGGATATAAGTTTCTTTTTTTGTTTTTGTTCTTCATTGATATCTTATACGTATTTCATTGGATTTAACATGACATCTTATCTTATATTTACTAATTGGAGGCACCATTCAAGCCTTTTCATTAATCCACATCATCAAAATTAATTATATCGTTGGATTAAATAATTAACGCCTGAGATAAAAAGAAAACATACGTAACACTAATGGTTCTATAAAAAGGAATATGGCACGTTCAAAATTGGGCAAACAAAAAAAAGCATCCATCATCTCCTTAAAAAATGATAGCCTCCTTCCATAAAAAAAACTTCAGCGATGAAAAGGAAAAAATAACAAATCTATTTGATTGCCCTTGAAACTCCATTAATAAAATCTTCTCCCATGAAACAAAACAAAGAAGGCATCCATTGGTTCCTTAAAATAAGGCTATTCACGTTGGTAAGTGAAGATATTTTTTCATGGTAGATATGCTGCAATTAATATGTGATTTAAGTCCAACGTGATTACTTAAGGAAAGAGGAAGTCAATAAAAAGCTTTTTAGGCATGTATCTGTGTGCTCAAAAGAAAAAGGATACCTGCACGCTCAAAAAAGGAAGTCCATCTATGCTACGATTTTTTCCCATGGCAGATAGCTACAAGTCATACGTGATTTATGTCCAACATGGTAAGTTAAAAAGTGTCCATAACGTCCCCTCGATTTTTTTTCAATAACGAGCGTTTTAGCGGGCATCTGCATGCAAGTTCAAGATTCCATCTTTGCTAATGTTTTGTTTTTCGTTGGCAGATATGCTACAAATCACACTCATACATGATTTAAATCTAGCGTGCTAAGTTTTTTTTAAAGCCCAATGTGATAGAAGAAATAGTACTACTCCTGCACGTACGTGTAGAGGGACATGCGTCCATTGCAAAAAGGCATATATTTACAAATAGAATATAAGCGCAACGTGTAGGGCCGTTGCAACATGGTTCAAAGAAAAAAAAAGATATGAGGGTGTCCTGCTATAACCGGAAACGGAATTAATTCACCAACCAAATATTGCATCGTTGGGATTTTTTACGTGCATGTAAAAAAAGAATGGATACATGAAAAGTGGTAGAGGTTTGATCGGATAAGAGTTCACTACATTTTTAATGTGAATTTAATTTTTTAATTCAGATTGGACAGGAGATTCTTTCAATCATCTCAATTTCCATGCCCAGTCACATTGAATGATGCACTGAAGGTGGTGTGTCGATGGTTCGCTGATGCGGAGCAACTCAATCTCTGCCGGTTCCGGTCCTCAAGCCAGTTTGTCTAGCGATCAAGTGGTCATTGTCACAACATACAATATAGATGGGTATTTATCCAAAGGATAGACATTTCCTCTACGCACATGCATCGCCATACTCGTGCCCAATATTCGGTCCGTCCGATCGCCATGCCCTTCTTCATCCTCATTATGTACTTCCAAAAAAGATTGCATTTCTCTTGGCCTAGGGAGAAGACAAGAGTCAAAAAAAATTGGTTTTGTTAGTCTCCTCAGATAACTATGGCTGTTGACGGCTGTTTTTCTCAACAAATGATATCCCCATCACTGTCAAGTGTGCTCTCCAACCTGCATGTCCATCGGTGAACTACGAAGGATCCTAAATCTAGGTGCCGCAAGGGATGATGAGGGACCCAAGCGACGTTTGATCTTCCACTTTGTCAGGATCGCAATGTCTCCCTCCCAACATCCATTGCCAGCTTCAAAGTACACCTACATTTATGATCTAACAAAGGCCAACTATAAAATCCATCCTCTAACAATTCTACATGGCTTAAAGTTCTGAGCAGACTACAATCTAACGATGATAATGGTCAATGCAGTGTAGGATGAGGTGTACTGATGATTCTGTAATTTGATCCTGTTGTTGTCCTAATTGGTACAGTGCCCATTGGCAAACCTACAGCGGTCAGGAAGCTCAACAGTTGATCTATCTGATGTCCTCGAGTTCGTCGTTGCTTCTCCATGTCCACATGCAAGTAAAACCTATCCTAAAATTTGCTGAATGTGTTGCTTGATTTTTAGCCTGTTGAACTCCTGACAACCTCCATAATTTATCATGATACGAAGCATTCGATCATGTGAAAACTTACTATATACATGCCTGTTTATGAGCACACTTCACCCGATTATGTTATAGAGGAGCGCACCAGATTCAGCTGCATCTAATGTCGCCATCTCCATGGTAGTGGTGTCAAGATGCATATGTTTTGAATCATCTGGAGTGTCGAATAGTATTATGTATTTTTTTAAAGATACATTTCTTTGCCATGCATGCGATCTGTGAGTTACACGGGTTTACATGATTCTTTGGAGGTGCAGATTGCTAATACATATTTGCATATATACTATGTCTATGCATTTTTTGTCCTTACAACAAAGAAAATGTTAGTCATTAAACCAGCTATAAATACACATATATTACTATAGCCACGAAAAAACTTTGATGTATCATGTGCCACAAAGATCTCATGTAAACACATGATTGTCGACGTGACATATAGATATGTATATATGGTATGGATAGAAAGTATTAAAAAATTCCATCCATGTTAATCATATAAGAAATTTTTAAGACTTTGTTGTTAGAGACAAGAACTTCTAACCTGAATAATCTATGGTATAATGAGAATACACAACAATCTTTTTTAATATGTATATTATTTACAAAGATATCGTGTATGTTGATAGAAAGTTGTGCATGTATGTTTCCATTATTGCGTATAGAAACAGACTCTTTATAATTCTATGGTGCTTCCATGGCCAAAAGGAAGATGTATATCTTCTTCAGGCAGGGTAAGAAAGGAAGATATATGCTACAATAGGGCACTTGGTCATTTCTAACTTATTGTACACTTATTTGTCATGAATACATGATATATGCAACAACTTTTTTGTTTGTCACTATGTTTTCTATCAAAATAACACACATACCCTCTTATAAGCTTCATAAAGTAGCACATCCATATTTCAACATCAACATATTCATATTATTGTTTGACATTTTGAAATTTCACAACTTTGTTATATTTAGTATTAAAATTTCTAGCCCGTGCAGGTGCACGGGTTGACGACTAGTAGTACTAATTTATTTTTAAATTTGTTTTACTATGGCTATTAATTTTTAGATTAAGAATATTTCGTTCCCCAGCAAAAATTTGCGAATTTTCAAAATTTCCCACATATTTAGTTAATTTTTTGACCCTCGTACTAACCAAAAAATGGCCAGCAATTCTAAAAATGGAAAACGGGCTGCAATAAATTCCATATGAATTAGAAAATGAGTAAAAAATATAAAAATAATAGGAAGTGGGCTGTACACGCCACAAATTTCGAGGCTGACTTGTTTACGAAAGGCTTTGTCAGTGAACACACGATTCTAGCAGCAGTTAGTGTTGGATGTCCATCCAACGGCCGACGTGCTTTTTTAATCTATGATCTTCCTGCTCCAGCCACCTAAACTAGCGCCGGCGGGACTGCCTGCTCCCTCCTCTTGTGGCCCGCCGTGATGCCGCGCAGGCTTCCCCGGCCCACCCTACTCCCTCCGCTGGCCTGGCCGCACGCAATCAACTGCCTCCTTATTGCGCGAAAAAAATGATTCCTCCCACTGACATCTGGGGCGCACCGGTTGGGAGGCTAACCTGTGGTCCTACTAAGTTGACGCATACGCAGGGCTTGTCAACTTAGTCAACAAACGATTCTAGCAGCAGTAACCGTTGGATTTGAATCGAACGGTCCTGCTGCTTCTTCAATCGCTGCTCTTTTGCACCAGCCGCCCAAACCAGCGCCGGGGAGACCGCCTGCTCCTGCCTCCAGTGGCCGGTTGTGCTGCCGATGAGGCCTCATCGCCCCGTACTACTCCCACCGCTAGCCAGTCCCTGCGGCGACGGCAGCCTCACACCGCAGCCGAACCAGTGAACCCTCGTACTCCTCTCCGCGTGGGCATCCACTGCCGCGTCTTCCCTGGCTCCGCGTCGTCCCCTTCCTAGGCCTCGCCGTCGTCCACCGCCTTGGAGCTCTCGGCGCGGCGTGGCCAATGTGGTCAACGACATTCCATCAGAAGAGTATTGTACGTGGAGAGGCTGACAGCTGGGTCCACGGCCACAGCCCAGGTTTTTTGTGATTTGCCAAGTTAGTCGCTTTGTCAGGCCTGTTGGGCTGCAAATCTTTCAAGACGAGGAGGAGAGCTTTCATTCGGCAATGGGAAATGGCCCATCAGTAATGAGAAATGGGCTGTACATTTTTAAAACACATCAAACCGGCAATTAGTTTCAAATATCTTTTTTTCATTTCGAGATTTGAAATTACATTAATTTTTATGCGTGGAGAATTTGTTGGATTTTATATTGATATACATTTATTTTTAAAATCAGTTTGAATGTGAGTCAAAATTTCGGGATTAAAAACAGTTCGGACCGCACTGAAATATGCAAAATTTCGTATAATTTTTTAACCGTGGCCACAATATGGGCTGTGATGCTAACAAAACGAATATGGGCTCCAAAAAAACCTTAATAATTAGCAAATGGGCTGTAAATTATTAGAAATAATGGCAGATGGGCTGTATGTTGTTTCCCACAGATTTGAGGCTTTCCTAAAAAAAGGTTGACGCACAAGCAGTGATTGTTGGATAGCCATCCAACGGCCGTCGTGCTTCTTCAATCTCTGCTCTTGCTGCTCCAGCCGCTCAAACAGGCGCCGGCGGGACTGCCTGTTCCCTCCTCCTCGCGGCCGGCTCTGCTGCCGCACAGGCCTCACCGCCCCACTGTACTCCCATCGCTGGCCTAGCCATCCCTCTACTCACCCACACCTGCTGTTATTCTCTGGCGACGGCAGACGAACCAGTAAACCCTCGTACACTCGTACTCCCCTCCGCGTGGGAAACAACTGCCGAGTCTTCCCTGACTCCGTGTCGTTCTCTTCCTAGGCCTCGCTGTCGTCCACCGCCCTGGTGCTCTCGGCGCGGCCTGGTCAATGTGGTCAACGACGGACATGCATCTGAAGTGGACTTTAGGTGGAGAGGCCGACAGTTGGGTCCACGGCCGCACGCAAGGAAATGCCTCCTTATTACGCGCAAAATAATGATTCCTCCACCTGACATCTAGGACCCACCGAAAGGGCCTCTGTATTTCGTGAAAAAAATGTTATCGCCGCTGACAGCTCGGACCCACCAGCTATATCTTCGCACGCAAGGAAGTGCCTCCTTATTACTTACAAAAAAATGAATACTCCCCTTGTTAGCTGGGACCCAGTATAGTGGCAGGCTGACTTGTGGGCCTACTAAGTTGACGGGGACGGAGGGCTTTGTCAACTTAGTCAATATGCACGATTCTAGCTCAAGTGACCGTACGATGTCCATCCAACGGCCGTCGTGCTTCTTCAACCTCTGGTCTTCTTGCTCCAGCCGCCCAAACCAGCGCCGGTCGTGCCTCGTGCTCCTGCCTCCCGTGGCCGGCTCCGATGCGGCGGAGGCCTCACCACCCCCTACTACTTCCACCGCTGGCCAGGCCATCCCTCTACTCATCCACACCCCCTGTTACTCTGCGGCGACGGCAGCCTCACACCGCAGCAAACCAGTGCCCTCGTACTCCTCTACGCGTGGGCATCCATTGCCACGTCTTCCCTGGCTCCGCGTCGTCCCCTTCCTAGGCCTCGTCATCGTCCACCGCCCTGGTGCTCTCGGCACGGCGTGGTCAACGTGGTCAAGGAACGGCTTCCATCGGACGTGCACTGTACGTGGAGAGGCTGACAGCTGGGTCCACGGCCGTAGCAAGGAAGTGCCTCCTTATTACGTGCAAAATAATTAGTCCTCCACCTGACAGCGGGGACCCACCGGACGGGCCACCATATTTTGCCCCCCTGACAGCTGGGACCCACCAGCTACATCTTCGCAGGCAAGGAAGTGCCTGACAGTCGGGACCCACCTGGTCAAAGCGTACGTAGCGTTGACATTCTGGTCGCGAACGTGTACGTGCATACTGGTCGATGTAGAGGCGCACACGTGTCATAGTAGAGGCACGCATGTGTCGTAGTAGAGGCGCGCACGTAGCATGTACACGTACGTACAGCAGACAGGGTGCAAGAAAGAAAATACGGCCACGTATGTGTATATACGGGCGGGGTCTCGAACGCCTACTCGCGCATACATACGGCGAGGGCTCGTGTACATGGCTGGGTCGGAACGGAGAAACAACATCGTCGTCGTGTTCATGGGTCGGAACGGAATGCGTGGTCATGTTCATCGGGAGGGCTTGGACGGAAGAGGCGACGGAAACGAGGCTTAGCGTATCGCACAACGGAGGAAACGGACCTCCTACGGTCGAAACGAGGGTCCTGTTGATCGGGAGGGGTGTGGCGTACCGCAAAACGGAGAAAACGGACCTCCTACGGTTGAAACGGGTGTCCTGTTGATCGAGAGGGGTGTGGCGTACCGCAAAACGGAGGAAACGGACCTCCTACGGTCAAAACGGGGGTCCTGTTGATCGGGAGGGGTGTGGCGTACCGCAAAACGGAGGAAACAGACTTGTGTTGGAGCGCTACGGTCGAAACGGGGGTCCTGTTCATCGGGAGGGGTGTGGCGTACCGCAAAACGGGACTCCACGGGATACTGTTCATCTCCATCGTTGACCCCCTCCAGCCTCAACGAGCTATTGTTCATCCACCGTCGACCTCCTCCAGCCCCCACGGGCTCCTGTTCATCCAGCCTCCACCGCGTGCTACTCCACCGGCTACTGTTCAACCACCCCTCCACCGTCTACTGTTCATCCAGCCCTCCACACCACGGGGTCCTGTTCAACCACCCCTCCACCGTCTACTGTTCATCCTGCCCTCCCCACACCACGGGGTCCTGTTCATCCACCCCTCCACCGTCTACTGTTCATCCAGCCCTCCACCACACCACGGGGTCCTGTTCATCTAGAAGCAACACCACCGCTCACTGTTCATCCACCCCCCCCCCCCCCCCCCCCCCCCCCCGCAATGCTCACTATTTATCCCATCGATCGGCTTCAGTTAGCAGCAGTAGCCAAGGAATCGCTCGATCGGGTTCAGTTAACAGCCATCGATCGATCGCTCGGTTTCAGTAACGCATAGCCTGCAGTGCAATCGGTCGGGTTCAGTTAGAGCCCAACGCCTCGCTCGGGTTCAGTTCGAGCCAACGCCTCGCACACACACGCGTACGTGTACGAGAGAAACGCACATCGCTCAGCCCCCGACCTCCCACCGTAACCGGGAACTCCCCGAAATTTTCCTCCCCTCACTTCTACCATGGTTTTTGCGTCATGGACGGCCCAAAGAATGTAATGCAGCTGCGTCTCCGGCCCGCCTAGGACGAAAAGCCCATTTTCTGTCATGATTTTTTTTCATAGAAGTAGGAGCCCACCAGATATATGATGATACCGGGTTTTGTCACAATTATCGTCATAGAAGTGTCATATGTATGACAGAATTTTTTTTCGTTCGGCCCAAAATGTCATGGATTTGTATTTTTTTGTTGTGTAGATAGATGTAGCATTTAATTAAGTGACATATTTGCCCCTAACTGGATCTATATTTGCCAAGAAGAGCTTTGTGCACTTTTGATCTCCCTACATCATCTCCACCGTGTGCTCGATCTCGAGATAGAGGTGATTAAAATTTCATGCTTTTGCAAAATGGAAACATGTGTATGTGTGTGTGATATGATAATTGGGCAATATGATGGAAATTGTGTGTGTGGCATGTGTTGACGCCAAATTGTGCTTTTGAGTTGCCTATGTTTTGCCGAAATGTCGATTTATTTCCGTTTCTGCGAATTCCGGGCAAACTCTAGATCTATATATGTCCTATTTTTAGGGAAGGTCATGCCGATTTTTTGTATGACTTTGATGCATGCATGCATTTTTATAATCAATTTTTTTATTATTACCGTGCAGATGTTCATGATGGTCAGTGGAACGATGGTGGACAGGTGGTTGCGGTCGGCGGTGCAGGACATGAAAGAAAATAACCGGACAGAGGTTTTATGTCCGTGTCGAAAATGCAAAGGAATAGTTTGGCCCGACCCCTATGACGATGGTCGTGTCGAAGCGCACCTGCTCATGACTGGTTTCATGGATGGCTATACTTGGTGGATAATTGAAGATGAGGATGACGATGTTGAGGACGCCGACGGGGCAGGCGATGACGAAACGGGGAAAGACGAAGAGATGATCGATAATGGTGGCGGGGAAGAGGCCGGACATGGCGGCGGAGAAGGGGTCGGACATGGCGGCGTAGAAGGGGCCGGACATGGTGGAGTAGAAGTTGTCGGACATGGCGGCGGAGAGAACGTGGACTCCACGCAGCAGAGTTCATCGGTACTAAGTTCAATCATGCGGGACCCTCATGTTCAAGCACTACTTCGCTAGGAGACGAGTACTGAGAGAGCTTCTTCTAGAGAGGAAGCTAAGCTGGAGCAACTGGAGGTAGACTCGAACACTCCATTGTATGATGGTTGCAATCCTGAGGTGACCCGCTTGAGTTTCACGCTCCAACTCCTGAAGACGAAGGCTAAAAACAAATGGACCGACACTAGCCTCGATGAGCATCTCAAGTACCTAAAGGACGTTCTTCCTGCGGGAAATCTATGTCCTACTAGTGTTGATGAGGCCAAGAAGATCGTGTGCCCTCTTGATCTTTTGCATGTTAGATACCATGCATGCATCAACGATTGCATAATTTATCAGAAGGAGCACGCAGAAAAAACAAGTTGTCTGGTGTGCAATGCTTCTCGATACAAGAAGGCCGGGTAGAAATGTCCCCAGAAAGTTGTATGGTACTTACCGATCACTCCCCGTTTCCAGCGGTATTTTGTAGATCCCAAGAAAGCAAAGCTAATGCGCTGGCACGTGGGGAGGAAGAAGCCCAACGATCGAGATGATCCGAAGCTGAGACACGTCAAGGATGGAAGCCAGTGGAGAGCGTTGAATAGCTTCTATCGGTATTTCGAATGTGATGCAAGGAACATCATGCTCGGCGCGTGTACCGATGGCATGAATCCGTTGGGCAACCAGAACACCAACCATAGCACATGGCCCGTGTTTGTATGGATGTACAACCTCCCCCTGGTTGTGCATGAAGTCGAAGTACATTCACATGAGCATGCTTATTCAAGGGACGAAACAACCAGGAAATAATATTAATTTGTATCTGGGGCTATTTCAAGAGGAGTTAGACACTTTATGGAAAACACCGGCCAAGACATTGGATGCCAGCAAAGGCGAGTATTTCTACATGAGAGCCGTGCTGATCACGACGGTGCACGACTATCTCAGTTACGGATATGTCACAGGCCAGGTGTGCCATGGATATTGCGGATGCATGCAGTGCATGGACGATACAACGTCTCAGCAGCTAACGTCAAGGAAAGATGGCGGGTCTGGGAAAATCGTGTACATGGGGCATCGAAGATGGCTTGAATAGGACGACCCATGGAGAAACCGTGGAGATCTATTCAATGGTCATGCTGAGCATCGAGGACCTCCACGTAAGCGGAGCGGTGCCGAAATCGATGAGCTATTGAAAAACTGAAAGGAGTGCCCCGTGCCGGGAAAGGCGATGAAAAAGGCGCCAGAGCCGGTGCTGAAGGTATGGAAGACGAGGTCTGTGTTCTGGGACTTGGAGTACTGGCACAAACTCGATACACCTCATTGCCTTGATCAAATGCACATCTGTAAGAATGTCCTTGAGAGTTTGCTCGTGACACTGATGAACATGTCGGATAAGACCAAGGATGGGCCAAAGGCAAGAAAAGACTTGCAAGATTTGAATATCAGGGAAGATCTGCACATGCCGCCCCGTAAACAGTCAGACGAGACAGAGACAGAGGCACGGGAGAAGAAGAGCATGAAAATAAAGAAAGAGGATTATTGCCCCCCTTCTTGCTTCACCTTAAGTCAGACTGAGATCGATCAATTCTTTAAGTGCCTTACCAGAGTCAAAGTTAGTTCCGGTTACTGTGGAAAGATAAGCAGATATCTAGACACGGACAAGAAAAGGTTCAGCAGGATGAAGTCCCATGACTGTCATGTGATGATGACGCAGATACTACCTGTTCCCCTTAGAGGGATAATGGACAGGCACGTCCGTGACACGCTTATTGATCTCTGCAACTTTTTCGACGTCATCTCTCGAAATTCGATTAGTCTGAAGTAGCTCCGAAGTATATAGGAAGAGATCATTGTGATACTGAAAGAGCTTGAGATGTACTTCCCACCTGCGTTCTTTGACATGATGGTGCATCTGTGTGTCCATATTTTGGACAACATAATAGACTTGGGGCCGTCATTTCTGCACAACATGATGCCGTTTGAGAGGATGAATGGGATCATCAAAGGATTCGTTCGTAACATGTCCCGTCCGGATGGAAGCATCATCCAGGGCTATCCGACACAAGAGTGCATCTCTTTCTGCGAGAATTTTTTATATGGCATAGACCAGCCGCCTGATGTTAGTGTTGGTTTGCCCAATGACAAGCACGATGGGATCGAGGCTCGAAGGAGAAGGTCACTCCGACGGTCGCAGGAAACTGCATGTGGCATACTCAGATCGATGCAACGACTTTGACATCGCAAACTTGGTAGTGCTACAACACCTATACGAGGTAGATCCTTTCGTGGTACTGCACAAAGAAATTATCGCAAAGAAGTATCGTGACCGGGGGTATGCAAGAGGGACGCCGAAGTTACTAGAGAGCACAACTCCACTTCCCTGCATTGGTTCAGAGAGCATATTATTGCTAATCCCCTAGAGGAGGGCTCTAAGGACGGATTACTCATATACGCCTTAGCACATGGCCCCTCGCCCAACCTCCTAACCTATCAGGCATACGATATCGACGGATACACGTACTACACGGAGGCCAAATATATGGACAGTGATGATCAGAACTTAGGGGTGACGATGGAATGCATGACCGGCAGCGACAACGATGCAACTGAAAGATTTTACAGAAGGATCAAGGAGATCTGGGAGCTTGACTACTCTAGACTGCACAACAGGACGATGTTCCGTGTCAGATGGGCTAAGAATGTCGAAAGAGAAAACCGGAATTTCACTACCATGACTATACCCGATGCCAAGAGCGCTACCGTGAACGTTATCACAAAAAAAATGAGCCATGGGTACACGCTAAGCACATGACACAATGCTTCTTCATAACCAACCCGCGCAATCCCAGCCGTGTTGTCGTGAGGAGAGGCAAAAGGAACATCATTGGAATGGATGGAGTCGCCAACGAGGAAGACTATGATCAGTATGGCAACCCAATGTGGGAAGATGATGATGATGAAGAAGTATACGTCAAAAGAAGAATCAATACTACATTACCTAAGAAAAATCATACTCCATGGAAAAGGCAAAGTCACAATGAGGGTCTCAATTATTCTTCAACGAACAAGAAGGGAAAGAAGCTGACTCTGAAACGAAAACGTCAACCCTCAGGAACCGTATGTTATTGGTGAAATGATGTAATATATATGTTCCTATTTTGTATACACACTTAGTCATTATTATGCATGGGTCCAATGATGTAATATATATGTTCCTAATATAGGTACTGGTTATAGCAGCAGCGCTTTTTTGAGAAAAGAGCTACAGCTAGTCAAGGTAGCAGTAGCGGTTTCTACACGAAACCGCTATAGCTACCTGGAGTAGCTATAGCGTGTTTTGCCTAAACGCGCTACTACTATGCCCACTTAAACTACACGGACGACGTCCGTGGAGACTTGATCTTCGACGGATTCGAGCCTCTGCCTTGTGCGGCACGCGGTCTCAATGAGTACGATTTAGCTCTACCATCAGGCAGTGTTCAGGAGATCGCACCGACAGCTGCTCTGACCCTCAATTCGGATCCAGTTGCGCCATCCATGGACAGGTGGATGGACCCCGCCACTTTTTCAGCACTCGCCCCTTGGCGACATACTAAACACATTAAGGTCCCTCTCCTTGTCAGGAGGATCCTGGCCGAACTATGTCTGGCAGGATCAGGATGCGGATGATGAAGAAATTCGCGGCCCACCCACCACCCACTTAGTAGCCACTGTCGATGACTTGACCGACATGCTTGACCTCAACTCCGAAGACATCAACGGTATGGACGACGATGCAGGAGACGAACAGGAACCACTGCACACAGGGCACTGGACGCCCACTTCACCACATGACGTATACATGGTGAACACACCCAAAGAAAACGATGACGAGGAACAGAAGGACGCAATGAAGGGTTGTCCCCTTGAGAAGCAGTCAAAGCGTGTCAGGACCCCAATTCCATGTCACATCGATCTAGCCGGTAACACCTCATATCACATTGCGGCCTCACGCACGGTATCCCCACGGGTGTCGCCTTACCATGGCCCGGGACCGTTTGCGCCTTTTGGCTCACGTATATGATAGTGTCGCTAGCATCCATATGATAGAGAACCCGAGCCGACATGCCTAGTCGTGAACCCAAAGCGGCACAGATCTATGGAGATAGGCATACATGAATCACATCGAGCATGTCGGTCATCACCGTGTGAATCCGGGCTGTAGCACTGGGCTAACAGGACTCCGGGGAACCCGGGCTGTAGCAGGCTAGGCAAGACTCCGGAATTCACCGTGTGACATTTCCCCGAAGTGACAGACATAGGAACAAAGTGAATCACATGCCGGCCAGTCAAGTGTCCTGAGCAGTAGTGCTGGGCTAGTAGGATTCCGGTGAACCGGGCTATAGCGGACTACTATGGCTTGAGGAGCACTAGACTACATTTCCCCATAAGAAAGGCTGCCAAGGATAAACAACTAGATTTTCGGATCCCACACATACCAAGCATTTCAATCATACATAGAATATGCTCGATATGTGCAAATACAACATGGCATCACAACAAAACTCTACAACTCAAGTACTTTATTTAAAGGCTCCAGAGAGCCATACATAACAAGTATGTACAAGTAGGGGTCACATGAC
This sequence comes from Triticum urartu, assembly GCF_003073215.2. Taxonomy (NCBI): domain Eukaryota; kingdom Viridiplantae; phylum Streptophyta; class Magnoliopsida; order Poales; family Poaceae; genus Triticum; species Triticum urartu. Next base: position 475,141,022 of record NC_053022.1, read on the forward strand.
CCGACACTCAAGTCATACAAGCATACAAGCACATGCGGAAGCAAATAGTCTGAGTACATACACTAGAAAGAAAGAAGGCTTCTCGAAGCCTGTCTATCTACATATGGCCCTCCATGGCCAGGATCACCACCTGGGTGGCAAGTCACTCATCGACGTCGAGATCTACATAAAACCCATCGAAGGGGGTGGTGTTGTCGTTTGAAAACAGTAATTAAACAAACATGAGTACAAAGGTACTCAACAAGTCTTACATCAGAACCTACTATACATGCTCATTCTCAAGAAGGTGGTGGAGTTATTGCAGCAAGCCAGCTTTGACACTTGGCTAAGCTATCCTGCGGGACACCACTAGTAAAATAGTTTTCGCACACGAGTCCACTAATCACCAACACAATACTCCACCGGGGATCCTCCCTCGTCATCCTACAAGAGGGCCATCCTCGGTACTCAAACTTCTCTTGAGTCTTTTAGTAGTATCCATTAACTTGTCTATGAACTGTATAGGCAACCAAGTAGTCCTTTACCGCAGACGCGGCTATTCGAATAGATGATGTTAACCTTGCAGGGGTGTAATTCTTCATACACGCTTTCACCACTTACCGCCGTTTACACGACATGTACTCGGCAACCTTCAAGCGGAAAGCCCAACGAGGGTGTCGACCACGGCCTACCTAAACACTCGAGTCTCTAGTCCAGGTTTATCGCCTATCCACGTTCCATCCGCAGGGAGTCCGGCCGAGGTTTCCACATACGGCCCCGAACGATGTGAACAGGGTCCCGAGACGCCAAACTGGCGCCCGGCATACCCGGCCACGGTGTATCTACCGCAACATAGCCCACCCCTAGGGTCAGCGCTACGCATGGCCGCCAACACATAACCTACAAACACCAGAAACTAATTGCAACTCCTGGACAGAGTACTAGGGTGATTAAGAAGCCGAGAGGGTCCATTGGTTTCGGGCCCAATGTATGGTAGTAACTGAATCTTAAATCACACATACAGATCTCAGTTCTTAGGGACGGCCTCAATGAAACAACCCACCATGTACTCCTACATGGCCTCTCATCGATACCTTTACCAAATCATGTTCAACACATCCCTCACATTACCAACATAATCATTTCACCCTAGCGCATCACCCAGATGAACCAGATCTAACACAACTCTAAGCATAGCAAGCATAGCAATGTAGGAAACACACACAAGGCTCAATCAATTCCTACACATGCTAGTGGGTTTCATCTAGTTACTGTGGCAATGACAGGTCATGCAGAGGATAAGGGTTCAACTACCATAGCACACAGCAGTTTGAAACGTTGTTGTCTTAATGCAGTAAATGAGAGCAGAGGCGAGAACATGGGATTGTATCGATATGATCAATGGGGCTGCTTGCCTGATGTAGTGGTAGTAGGGTACTGCCCTTCACACGGATATTCGGGGTTATCCTCGGAGGCAGAACCTACCACGAAAGACACACCGAACATAATCAACACATGACAATATGCAACAATATGATGCATGCTATGACATGGCAAAATGAATGTGTCTTGGCCTAAAGCACGCTAAAACAGAAAGCAATGAACCCATTTGAATCAAAGATTCAAATGTTAGTTCATTTAACATAGCCATATTAGTGCATTATCTTATTTTGCTTAAACAGCAAGGTTAACTTGTTTTGTCATGCATGAAACTATTACCAATGGATAGATTGAATTTTTCTGATCAAAATTCATATATAAATCTTTTCATTTGAGTTACAGATTAATTTCTATGATTTTTTAAAGTTTGCAACAATTTCTGGAATTCTCTATATAAAAATAAATCCAGAAATTAGTTATTGCATCAGCAGTGCATCAGGGTGACGTTAGTGGTCAACGGGGACGTCCAGGTCAACCTGACCAGAGGGTCCCATGTGTCAGCAGTTATTTAAACTAACTAAATTTAGTTAAAACTAATCTAGGTTAATTAGCAGAAGGGGGCCCACTTGTCATAGACTCAGGGGAGTCAACCTGGCCCACCCAGTCAAGGTCAACGGGTCAAACCTGCCGGTGAGGACAGAAGCGGCGGAGGGTGTCGGGATTCCTCGTCCGGCGACCAAATGGCCGGCGGAGGGCATCTACGTGCTGCTGGTGAACTCGTGCACCGAGTGGAGCAAGCGGTGTGTGCGGGGGTGGCCGGAGATGACGCCGGCGTCGAGCCAGGCAGCGGCCGGAGTTTGGGCGTGCACGGAAACGGCGTTAGGAGGCACGGCAGGGGGCATAGAGGGGTGCTACGGCCTCCTGGGGGTGCAGTGAGTGTGTTGGATACGGTGGTGTGGCCGGTGGTTGGCCGGAGACACGTCGGCGACGAGCTCGGCGGTGGCGCGTGCGGTTAAGCTTCGTGCAGTTGCTACGGTGCACGAGAAAGCCAACGGAGAGGATGGGGAGGTAGCTGAGCTCACGGCGGTCACGTAGGAATGGACGGCGCGGTCGGGGATGAGCTGATGAAGTGGCGACGACGAAGAGGATCTCTGGCGATGGCGGAGTCGGACGAGGTTGTTGCAGAGCTTCTAGACACGGTGGCTCGGCGCGGGGACGACGGAGGGCACGACTACGGTGGCGGTGCGGTGGCAGGTGCGTCGGCCATGGTGCGGGAGAGCGAGGGAGAGAGGCAGGGGGCGAGTGAGGTGTCCACGGGGTCAGGGCAGCGACGTGGAGCCTATCCGGTGTCCAGGCACGTGAAGTGGCAAGCTGCAGGGGCCGTGGCGAGCTCGCGCTCGCCGACGTCAGCTCTCTGCCTGTCTGGCGGGGACGAAGCAACTGGCTGGCACGGGCCAGCACAGCATTGGGCCGCCAGGTGGGCCGGCTGATGGGCTGCGGCCATGTAAGTTCTCTCCCTCTCTTTTAATTTCTATTTTCTATTTTTTCCAGTAGGTTTGTGGCTTTATTAAAAATAGCTAGGCACTTCTAAAAATCCTGAAAATAATCAGAGGCTCTGTTTAGAATATTTCCAACAGCCCACACTTATTTTCAGAATTATTTGAGCATTTAAAATATTTACTAGCATTCAAATGCCCAAATGCAAATTACATATGATATAATTCAATGACCTTCTATTGACCTAGAAAATTGTGCACCAATTTTGCCAGAGGTTCTAACCCAAGACAAAGAGAGTGAACTTTTTAGAAGGGCATTTCAGGTTCATTGAAAATATTTTTAGTAAACCTTAGTTGATTCCAGAGGGGGTGCTGGGGGTTCTGTCTTCCCCAATTCAAGTTTCTGATGAAAGGTAGACATGATGCAACATTCTAAAGCATGACTAGCTAGGATGTGACAACTCACCCCCACTCAAACGAATCTCATCCCGAGATTTAGAATCCGTCGGGAAGAAGGTGGGGTACTCGAGTCGAAGACGATCCTCCCTTTCCCAAGTAGCTTCTTGCTTGGAATGGTGTGACCATTGAACCTTGAGACACTTGATATTATGGCGTCGAGTGGTACGCTCGGCTTGATCAAGGATACGAACGGGATATTCCCGATATGAGAGGTTATCTTGTAGATCAAGCTTTTCGTGGTCCACTCCACGGATAGGATCCGCGAAGCAACGCCTGAGTTGAGAAACGTGGAAGACATCGTGAACTCTGGAAAGATGCGAAGGTAGTTCCAATTGGTAGGCAACTTCTCCTCGTTTGGCAAGAAGGCGAAAGGGTCCAATGTAACGAGGAGCCAACTTGCCCTTGATACCGAATCGATGGGTTCCCTTTAAAGGTGTAACCCAAAGGTAAGCCTTCTCGCCAACTTCATAAGACATAGGCTTATGCTTGCGGTCATATTGACTCTTTTGGAAAGATTGGGCCGTTTTGAATTTCTCACGAATAACACGAACCTGCTCTTCTGCTTCCTGGATCATATCCGGGCCAAAGAGTTGTCTTTCCCCGGTTTCTGACTAGTTAAGAGGCGTTCGACATTTTCGTCCATAGAGAACTTCGAAAGGAGCTTTGCCCAAGCTAGCTTGATAACTATTGTTATAAGCAAACTCCGCGAATGGAAGGCATTTCTCCCAACTCATTTCGAATGAGATGACAGAAGCTCGGAGCATATCTGCCAGAATTTGATTGACTCGCTCTACTTGACCACTTGATTGAGGATGGAAGGCGGTGCTAAAAGAGAGACGAGTTCCCATAGCATTTTGGAAACTTTCCCAAAATCGAGAGGTGAAGAGACTCCCACGGTCTGAGTTAATTTCCAATGGGACACCATGAAGAGACACTATTCGGGAGATGTATAAATCAGCTAGCTGGCTAGCGGTGATACTCTCACGAATAGGTAGGAAATGGGCTACTTTGGAAAGACGGTCGATCACTACAAAGATGGCATTATTCCCTCTCTTGGTCCTGGAATTGAGCGATTTCTCTCTTCATCCTAGTCCACCAAAACCTCTGGCGTAGGTCTTGATACATCTTAGTGCTATCGGGATGAATGGTGAGAGGGGATTCATGAGCTTCCTTAAGACTCAGCTGCCTCAGGTTTCGTGCCTTGGGAACCACTAAGCGGTTTCCAAAGTATATATACGACACCTTGATCATCAATGGAGAAACAATTCGCGACTCCTTTCTTAATGTTTCTCTTAATATGGGAGATTCCCGAATCTACCTTCTGTGCCTTGATGATCTGATCCGTAAGGGTAGGTTTTGCCACCAGGGTGGATAGGAATCCTCGAGGAACAATGTGAAGATTAAGCTTACAAAATTCCTCATGGAGAAGTGGTTGACTTTTTGTAACATCAGGTTGTTACAATAGGATTTATGACTTAGCACATCAACCATGACATTGGATTTTCCCGGGGTGAGTTATTCCTAAGTCGTAATCCGAGATCAACTCGACCCAATGTCGTTGCCTGAGATTCAAATCCGGTTGGGTGAAGATATATTTCAAACTTTGGTGATCGGTGAAGATCTCGCAACGATTACCGAGGAGGTAATGTTGCCAAGTTTTAAGTGCATGGACTACAGCTGCAAGCTCTAGATCATGTATGGGATAATTTTCCTCATGTGGGTGTAATTGCCGTGAAGCATAGGCAATTACCTGACGATCTTGCATGAGTATGCAACCTAGTCCTTGTCGCGAGGCGTCGCAATAGATAATAAAGTCCTTGGAGAAATCTGGTGGTACCAGTACGGGAGCAGATGTTAGGCGTCTTTTCAGTTCTGAAAGCTGAACTCGCACTGTGGGGTCCACTCGAACTTTTTATCTTTCTTGAGGAGTTCGGTTAGAGGTTTAGCAACCTTGGAGAAATTCTCGACGAAGTGGCGGCAATAGCTCGCTGAGCCAAGGAAGCTCCGAAATTGCTTGGCCGTCTCAGGTGGAGTCCAATCAAGGACGGCTTGAACACGCTCGGGATTGACAACAATACCCTTACCAGAGATTACATGGCCTAGATAGGTCACTTCTGGCAACCAAAATTCACACTTGGAGAATTTGGCATAAAGGCGATGCTCCCGAAGTTTCGTCAATACCAGCCTTAGATGTTCGGCATGTTCCTCTTCATTCTTGGAGTAGATGAGTATGTCATCGAGGTATACTACGACGAATTTATCCAAATACACCATGAAGACCGAGTTCATTAACCGAGAGAAGGTGGCTGGGGCATTGGTTAAACCGAAGGACATAACGGTGTACTCGTATTGGCCATAACGAGTAACAAAGGCCGTTTGGGGAATGTCCCCATTTCTGATTTTGATTTGATGGTAGCCCAACCTCAAATCCATCTTGGAAAAGACTGAGGATCCAGCGAGCTAGTCATAAAGATTGTTGATCCTGGGAAGCGGATACTTGTTCTTGGTATTGACCAAGTTGACAGGTCGGTAATCAACAACCATCCAATCCGTTCCATCCTTCTTTTTGACGAAGAGGACGGGGCAAGCCCAAGGATAGGAACTAGGACGGATGAAACCCTTTTTCAAGGACTCGTCGAGTTGGTTCTTAAGCTCGGCTAGTTCTAAGGGTGCCATCTTATAGGGTCTTCTAGAAATTGGAACGGTTCCTGGAACAAGGTCTATCACAAACTCGACATCCCTGTCAGGTGGAACACCTGGCAGTTCTTCTGGAAAGACATCCGGAAAGTCCTGGACTACCGGAATATCTTCAAGGTCTGGAAGGGGGTTGGCATTTAGGGAGTAAAGCTGGCGCTTGGCCACTCGAGTTAAAACATTGACTGTCTTGCCCGATGGGTGAGTAAGTTGAACGGTTCTAGTGGCACAATCAATCTTAGCATAATGAGCTGACATCCAGTCCATACCCAAGATAATGTTTATGTCTGATGACTTGAGAGCTATTAAAGATGCAATGAAGACAAGTCTATCGACAATAATTTCATTCACATGGCTTACTCTAGAAGTTTGCCATCTAGAGCCAGGGGTTTGAATTTCCATGGTAGTGGGCATGTCAGAGAATGTTATGTTATGCAATCGAGCATAGCTCTCAGATATGAATGAATGAGATGCTCCAGTATCGAAAAGAACAGATGCCGGATGGCAATTAACAAGGAGCGTACCAAGGATGACGTTAGGATCCTCATGAGCCTCCTCGCCTGAGACATAGTTGACATGGCCACGTGAAGTGATGACCGGCTTGGCATAGAATGTCTTTCCCGCTGGCTTACCACGACCAACGGACTTTCCAGACTGATTGGGGTTGTTGTTCTGGGGACACTCTTGACTATAGTGACCCGGCTCTCCACACTTGAAACATGTCACAACATTGGGGCATGGAGCAGCATTAGCAGCGGGGCCACCATAGGGCGTGGACGGTGCAAACTGCTGGTTGGGATGAGGCGCCTCAAAGGATGGCCTCGGAATGAACCTGGGTGGCAGTGCCATGCTTGGAATCCACACCCGGCGCTTCTGAGATCCAGAGCCGGATGAAGAGCCAAAATCACGAGAGTGCTTGCGTGAAGCGTCATAGTCAGACTGGACTGTCTCAGCACTGATGGCTTTATCGACCAACTTCTGAAAGGAGGTGCACTCGTGCAGACGAAGATCGCGGCGAAGCTCAGGGCTAAGTCCCTTGCGGAACCTTGCCTGCTTCTTAGCGTCGGTAGATACCTCTTCAAGAGCATAACGTGCCAGATTCCCAAATTCATGACTATATGCATCCACAGTCAGTCTTCCTTGGGTGAAATTGCAGAACTCTTCCCTCTTGCGATCTATGAGACCTTCCGGAATGTGATGCTGACGGAAAGCCTCACTGAATTCAGCCCAAGTAGTGATTTGGCCGACCGGGCGCATAGCTTCAAATTTTTCCCAACAAAGGCTAGCAAGGTCTTCGAGGTGATAGGCGGCATAAGTAACCTTATCAGCTTCGGCTACGTTGGCAGAACATAGCTTGTGGGTGATGCTGCGAAGCCAGTCATCCGCGTCGAGGGGCTCGACGGAATGGTTAAACTTTGGTGGGTACAATTTGATGAAGTCATTGATTGACAGCAAGTCATTTCGCTGATGGCGTGCAGTGTTCTGCTCAATCTGCTCCAGCAAGCGGTTAGTCTCACGCTTGTTTCTTTCCGCCTCCAGCATCACTTCGGCCAGAGAACGCGGTTGAGGCAAATTTTCACCCCTAACTGCACTGGCTTCCCCCTGCTCTGGGGCAGGAGGGTTGCTGCGGGTATTGACCATCCTAGGAGAAATCAAGACAACGGTTTAAATAAGGATGGCACAACTTAGCAAGGAAGTGCAGAATGTAATGGATAACACGGAATGCAGAGATGTTCTTCTGTATGACATGGTAATATAGAACTGCTATATATATACCAACGGTCATACACACCATACATAGTTTAGTACAAGCCCAGGCTACAGTACAACTATGATGAAAGACGTTACATCTCATCAGAGGCATTCCAAGCTCCTATACATTATTTTTCTACACCTCCGGAATTGATTACACACTAAGTCATATTCCACAAGTCACGGAGGACAATGGAAATACAACTATTACAATACTAGTGATACTACTACTAACTCAGACAGCTCCGTAGTAGTCCTCATAGAAGTAACCTCCATAGCCTGGAAGTTCAACGTGATCATCCGGGAACAGACGGTCCTGAGGAGCTTGTGGACCATAGGGGCTAGGATGAGGTCTTGGACCAACAAACAGTGGCCTGCGGGGACCATGGGGTGGGGTGATGCCTCCCACATCACGCCAATCCACCATGTCTGGCAGAGCAGATCTCATAGGTTATAGATCCCTTGTATCCATACATCCAACTTGCACAGCAGGTGCAAACCGAGTCAAAGTGGCCCAATGATTAGCACGGATGTTGAAAGGCTCCAGTCTCAAGGCCCGATTCTCTCGGTCCTTATCCTCGAGCATCTCGGCAGTGGTGCGAGTTAGTGAGTCCTCACATGTGGAGTCAGCATAGATAGCCTGGAGATACCCTTGTGCTCCCGGGAGTGAAGCTGGCATATAACGGAAGTCGGTGTTCCGAAGCAGGCCAGTCCGGACTCGCATGATGGTCATCATGGAATAGGAAGCATCCTGCACAGCCATCTCAACAGTAACCCCGAGTCCATAGGAACAGTGTAGGGGCTCGGTAGATCCAGGATAAGAAGGAAATATCCTGACGGTGCAAAAATATTGGCTTTGATTAAAGTCTCGGAATTGCTCTTCGACAGTGTATTCAGGATACCAAGGGTAACCCGTCTCGATCATTACCCGGACTAACATAGCAGTATGACCAGGCACATCGAGGCACCGGGTCAGGCGAACCACTTGGTTTTGAGCACGAGTGGCCATCTGAAAGCACAACCACAATGAAAGACATTAGAATTTTTAGGGAAAATTGGACAGCATAACAGTTGTAAATGCTCAGAAAAAGATTTGAGACATCCACAACAGTTTGCAATACCACTCAACAACATCATATAAAGTTCTGATTCAACTGGCAACATACTCAAAGTGGTAGAAACTGAACTGAGGATGGTAACCAACAATCCTATAAGTTACTACGGATTAGTAACACGTGAACCTGACAGAAGAAGAGAGCCTAGTCCTTAACCCACGTTGAATGAGAAGAGAATGACTCAGATCAGAGGGCATAAGGTAAAGGAGTAAAAAGAGCCTTACGTTCCCTCCCACAATCAATTCCCCTACATATAACTAAACCATTTCCAGATGCGACATCGACCGGTTTGGCTCAACGAACCAACAGGCAGTCCGGCACTGATGCCAACGCTGTCAGCACCCCGATTCCAAGTCAAATCGATCTAGCCGGTAACACCTCATATCACATTGCGGCCTCACGCACGGTATCCCCACGGGTGTCGCCTTACCATGGCCCGGGACCGTTTGCGCCATTTGGCTCAAGTATATGATAGTGTCGCTAGCATCCATATGACAGACAACCCGGGCCGACATGGCTAGTCGTGAACCCAAAGCGGCACAGACCTATGGAGACAGACATACATGAATCACATCGAGCATGTCGGTCATCAGCGTGTGAATCCGGGCTGTAGCACTGGGCTAACAGAACTCCGGGGAACCCGGGCTGTAGCAGGCTAGGCAGGACTCCGGAAGTCACCGTGTGACATTTCCTTGAAGGGACAGACATAGGAACGAAGTGAATCACATGCCGGCCAGTCAAGTGTCCTGAGCAGTAGTGCTGGGCTAGCAGGACTCCGGTGAACTGGGTTCTAGCGGACTACTATGGCTCGAGGAGCACTAGACTACATTTCCCCATAAGAAAGGCTGCCAAGGATAAACAACTAGATTGTCGGATCCCACACATACCAAGCATTTCAATCATACACACAATATGCTCGATATGTGCAAATACAACATGGCATCACAACAAAACTCTACAACTCAAGTACTTTATTTAAAGGCTCCAGAGAGCCATACATAACAAGTTCATACAGGTAGGGGTCACATGACCCGACACTCAAGTCATACAAGCATACAAGCACATGCGAAAGCAAAATAGTCAGAGTACAGACACTAGAAAGAAAGAAGGCTTCTCGAAGCCTGTCTATCTACATAGGGCCCTCCATGGCCAGGATCACCACCTGGGTGGCAAGTCACTCATTGACATCGAGATCTACATAAAACCCATCGGAGGGGGCGGTGTTGTCGTCTGAAAACAGTAATTAAACAAGCATGAGTACAAAGGTACTCAGCAAGTCTTACATCAGAACCTACTATACCTGCTCATGCTCAAGAAGGTGGTGGAGTTATTGCATCAAGCCAGCTTTGACTCTTGGCTAAGCTATCCTACGGGACACCACTAGTAAAATAGTTTTCGCACACGAGTCCACTAATCACCCACACAAATACTCCACCAGGGATCCTCCCTCGTCATCCTACGAGAGGGTCATCCTCGGTACTCACACTTATCTTGAGTCTTTTAGTAGTATCCATTAACTTGTCTATGAACTGTATAGGCAACCAAGTAGTCCCTTACCGCGGACGCGGCTATTCGAATAGATGATGTTAACCCTGTAGGGGTGTACTTCTTCATACACGCTTTCACCACTTATCGCCGTTTACACGACATGTACTCGGTAACCTTCAAGCAGAAAGCCCAAGGAGGGTGTCGGCCATGGCCTACCTAAACACTCAAGTCTCTAGTCCAGGTTTATCCCCTATCCAGGTTCCATCCGCAGGGAGTCCGGCCGAGGTTTCCACATACGGCCCCGAACGATGTGAACAGGGTCCAGAGACGCCAAACGGGCGCCCGCTATACCCGGCCACGTTGTATCTACCGCAACATAGCCCACCCCTAGGGTCAGCGCTACGCACGGCCGCCAGCACATAACCTACAAACACCAGAAACTAATTGCAACTCCTGGACAGAGTACTAGGGTGATTAATGTATGGTAGTAACTGAATCTTAAATCACACATACAGATCTCAGTTCTTAGGGACGGCCTCAATGAAACAACCCACCATGTACTCCTACATGGCCTCTCATCGATACCATTACCAAATCATGTTCAACACATACCTCACATTACCGACATAATCATTTCACTCTAGCCCATCACCTAGATGAACCAGACCTGACACAACTCTAAGCATAGCAGGCATAGCAAGGTAGGAAACACATACAAGGCTCAATCAACTCCTACACATGCTAGTGGGTTTCATCTAGTTACTATGGCAATGACAGGTCATGCAGAGGATAAGGGTTCAACTACCGTAGCACACAGCAGTTTGAAACGTTGTTTTCTTAATGCAATAAATGAGAGCAGAGGCGAGAACATGGGATTGTATCGATATGATCAATGGGGCTGCTTGCCTGATGTAGTGGTAGTAGGGTACTGCCCTTCAGACGGATATTTGGGGTTATCCTCGGAGGCAGAACCTACCACCAAAGACACACTGAACATAATCAACACATGAAAATATGCAATAATATGATTCATGCTATGACATGGCAAAATTAATGTGTCTTGGCCTAATGCAAGCTAAAACAGAAAGGAATGAACCCATTTGAATCAAAGATTCAAATGTTAGTTCATTTAACATAGCCATATTAGTGCATTATCTTATTTTGCTTAAACAGCAAGTTTAACTTGTTTTGTCATGCATGAAACCATTACCAATGGATAGATTGAATTTTTCTGATCAAAATTCATATATAAATCTTTTCATTTGGAGTTACAGATTAATTTCTATGATTTTTTAAAGTTTGCAACAATTTCTGGAATTCTCTATATAAAAATAAATCCAGAAATTAGTTATTGCGTTAGCAGTGCGTCAGGGTGATGTCAGTGGTCAACGGGGACGTCCAGGTCAACCTGACCAGTGGGTCCCGCGTGTCAGCAGTGATTTAAACTAACTAAATTTAGTTAAAACTAATCTGGGTTAATTAGCAGAAGGGGGGGCCCACTTGTCATAGACTCAGGGGAGTCAACCTGGCCCACCAAGTCAAGGTCAACTGGTCAAACCCGCCGGTGAGGATAGACACGGCGGAGGGCGTCGGGATTCCTCCTCCGGCGACCAAATGGCCCGCGGAGGGCATCTACGTGCTGCTGGTGAACTTGCGCGCCGAGTGGAGCAAGCGGTGTGTGCGGTGGTGGCCAGAGATGATGCCGGCGTCGAGCCAGGCAGCGGCCGGAGTTCGGGCGTGCACGGAAACGACGTTAGGAGACACGGAAGGGGGTGCAGAGGGGTGCTACGGCCTCCTGGGGGTGCAGTGAGTGTGTTGGACACGGTGGTGTGGCCGGTGGTTGGCCGGAGACACGTCGGCGACGAGCTCGGCGGTGGCGCGTGCGGTGATGCTTCGTGCAGTTGCTACGGTGCACGAGAAAGCAAATGGAGAGGATGGGGAGGTAGCTGAGCTCACGGCGATCACGTAGGAATGGACGGCGTGGTCGGGGACGAGCTGATGCGGTGGCGACGACGAAGAGGATCTCCGGCGATGGCGGAGTCGAACGAGGTTGTTGCAGAGGCTGCGGGGCAAGCGAGCACTCGGGGCTCGGCTTGCTCGAAGGAGTGGAGGGCGGCGGAGCTTCTGGACACGGTGGCTCGGCGCGGGGACGACGGAGGGCGCGACTACGGCGGCGGTGCGGCGGCAGGTGCGTCGGCCATGGTGCGGGAGAGCGAGGGAGAGAGGCAGGGGGGCGAGTGAGGTGTCCACGGGGTCAGGGCGACGACGTGGAGCCTATCCGGTGTCCAGGCGCGTGAAGCGGCAAGCTGCTGGTGCCGTGGCGAGCTCGCGCTCGCCGGCGTCAGCTCTCTGCCTGCCTGGCGGGGACGAAGCAGCTGGCTGGCATGGGCCAGCATAGCACTGGGCCGCCAGGTGGGCCGGCTGATGGGCTACCGCCAGGTAAGTTCTCTCCCTCTCTTTTAATTTATGTTTTCTATTTTTTCTGTAGGTTTGTGGCTTTATTAAAAATTACTAGGCACTTCTATAAATCCTGAAAATAATCAGAGGCTCTGGTTAGAATATTTCCAACAGCACACACTTATCTTTAGAATTATTTGAGCATTTAAAATATTTACTAGCATTCAAATGCCCAAATGCAAATTACATATGATTTAATTCAATGACCTTCTGTTGACCTAGAAAATTGTGCACCAATTTTGCCAGAGGTTCTAACCCAAGACAAAGAGAGTGAACTTTTTAGAAGGGCATTTCAGGTTCATTGAAAATATTTTTAGTAAACCTTAGTTGATTGCAGAGGGGGTGCTGGGGGTTCTGTCTTCCCCAATTCATGTTTCTGATGAAAGGTAGACATGATGCAACATTCTAAAGCATGACTAGCTAGGATGTGACAAAGCGGCGGCGTAAGCGCCGCTCCAAATCCTGCCTCGACAGAAACAATGATCATATAGACCCAGTGTTAGAGCAGGGTGAACCATCGCCGGATCACGGCAATACCGAGAATCAAACCGAACAACTTGACTCTGTCAAAGATAATAGTCCGGACGACCTCACACCGGACAGACACCCGGAGCAACAGAATGCTCTTCAAAGGCTTGTTGCCAGCGCGAGGAGTCTAAAAAAGCAGAAGCGAAGACTCAAGGCTGCACAAGACACACTCGGAATTAGATGGAGCAAAGTACTCAACGCAGCAGCGAAGTACGGCGGTAATCGCCCCACCAAGAGCTACCCGAAGCGGAAGTTGCTACCCGAATTTGATGAGGAGGCTTTCGATCCCCCGCAACCAAAAATCAAAATGGCCACCTGGCCGGATAGACGACCTCACGGCTAATATAGAGCGGCAAACAACGCCACACATAAGCCAATACGCGATCCACGCGAGGGCTCGCATCAAAAGGATGGCGCAACCAGATCCATCTATGGACCACGCAAGCACGCTCCAGCATACGATGCAACACAACAAACATCCGAACAAAGCGGTACACCCAGATACAGGGGTGCCGCACACCCCCTATGTTTCACCGATGAGGTGCTGGACCATGAATTTCCAGATGGATTCAAACCCGTAAACATAGAGGCATACGACGGAACAACAGACCCTGGGGTCTGGATTGAGGACTATATCCTCCATATCCATATGGCTCGAGGAGATGATCTCCACGCCATCAAGTACTTACCCCTCAAGCTCAAAGGGCCAGCTCGGCACTGGCTTAAAAGCATCCCCGGAAACTCCATTGGATGCTGGGAAGAGCTCGAAGACGCTTTTCCGGCAAATTTTCAAGAGACTTATGTCTGACCCCCGGATGCGGACGATTTGAGTCATATAACTCAACAGCCCGGAGAGTTAGCCCGAAATCTTTGAAACAGATTTCTTATTAAAAAGAACCAAATAGTTGATTGTCTGGACGCCGAAGCCTTGCCAGCTTTTAAGCATAGCGTCCGCGATGAATGGCTTGCCAGACACCTCGGCCAAGAAAAGCTGAGAACAATGGCAGCATTAATAAGCCTCATGACCCGCTTTTGCGTGGGTGAGGATAGCTGGCTAGCCAGATGCAGCACCAGCAACCCAAGTACATCCTAAGTTAGAGATGAAAATGGGAAATCACGACGCAGCAAAAATAATAAGCATCGGAATAAAGAAGACAGCCCGAAGAGCACGGCGTAAACGCCGGATTAAGAAGCTCTCGGCTAGGTCAGCAAAAGCCGCCCTCTAAAGTGCCAGAGATGAACTGTCCAGCCTCAACAAAATTCTGGACCAAATATGTCAGATCCATAGCACCCCTGGTAAACCCGCTAATCATACCCACAGAGAATGTTGGGTTTTCAAGCAGTCCGGCAAGTTCAACGCCGTACCGAAGGGGGAGGATACACCAAGTGAAGACGAGGATGAGCCTCTCAAGCAAGACACTGGGAACAAAAGAAATTTCCACCAGAAGTCAAAACAGTAAACATGTTACACGTGATAAAGGGGAGAAACAAAGCGGCACTCCCAGATAAATATTCTCAAGGGCCTATCACCGTGGAGTCCTGCCACTGGTTGTTTCAACCAATCACCTTTGGCCATCGGGATTACTCAGCAAGTGTCTGACGTGCAGGATGGGCTGCCTTGGTATTAGACCCAATAATTGACGGATACCACTTCACACGAGTCCAGATGGACGGTGGCAGCAGTCTAAACCTGATATATCAGGACACAATCCGCAAAATGGGGATAGACCCAACGAAAATTTGCCTCAGCAATACTACCGTTAAAGGAGTAATGCCAGGCCCAGGGGCTCATTGCACGGGCTCCCTGCTACTAGAGGTTATATTCGGCTTCCCCGATAACTTCCGTAGCGAAAATTTAACCTTCCGCATTACTCCATTCCAAAGTGGCTATCAAGCACTACTTGGACGCTAAGCTTTCGCTCACTTTAATGCAATACCGCATTACACTTCCCTCACGCTTAAGATGCCCGGTCCACGTGGAATCATTACAGTAAATGGAAATATTGAGCGATCCCCGCGCGCCGAGGAGTTTGCAGCTGCTGCGGTAGCCGCACACTAAAACGGCCTCACCAACTATAGTATTCAATAGGTCGTCAAGACCACGGACACGGTTAGACGACTCCGGCGTAGCTATATGAAATCCGTACAGGTTTGATGGCCACACCCCTATCATAAACACAAGGGGCTCAACGCGCGCAGACAAGTGGCAATTTTTACTCATCTTGAAATTTACATGGTTTCTTTAAAACCTACCTTTTTGCACGACAACTTTTAACCTTAGTTCCTATCTTTTACAGATGACCACCGTGCTACACCCGTCCAGGATATGGCACAACGGAGACACAGGCGCAGACATGCAGCAGGGACCCGTCCCAAGGATTCTTTTTAGATTAAGACCCTGCGTCAACCTTTTTTACTGTCTCTTGTTGATACACATCCCTCGGGTTCTCAGTACAATTGAGAAGGATGCTGGCGTCTTGGCATGTGGCCACGTCAGAATAATGCACGTACCTGGACACCAGGGGCTTGTTACAAAGGGCACAATTTAGGCCCGGTTTATACCATAAAGACCGAATACCTTAGGGAGTGTTCGGCGTCGCGAGTTTGGACTTATATGCATCAGCTCCGAATCATGTCTTTGGTCAAATGTTGGGTTTGCCCGGCTCCTATGTTTTGGTACCTTACGTTCTGCTCTATCGGCTAAGGTAGCACTAGGAGAACTACTGCGATTGTGCCCCGGGTCATCCGGACAAGCACCTCAGTAGTGAAAGCCGAAAACTGACTATCATGATATAGCGTGAGACTGGTCAACCACTCGATGACCTATCGGAATGTTAGAATTCCTCCACCTTAACGAAGGGCCGTTTCTTGGCCAGGCATGTACGTGCCCTGAATTCGGGAGAGTGCGGAGCCACCAGGGGGTATATAGTAGCCCCACCGTCAAACTCCTATGGCTAAGTGAAAGTGTTAAAGCATTATAGTCCGGTTGCCTCGTTTGCTGCGCTATCACCTCCTTAATAGGACCGAGACGTTGGGTTAAGTGTGAACATGCGTCTTCTGCGAACACCTCTGCATTATATGCGTGGGGGCTGAAGCCGACGACTGCAATCTTTCAGGTTATACACATGTATACATAAACGGCCGCACAGGAGGCATCATACTACTTTCAGGCAAAAGTATAAACACAGCCTTAATAAATTTCATAAAAACATTGTGTTTACAATGGGAATACATGTCACTCAAACATAATATTAATCGAGCACTGGGCCTCTATCAAATGAGCACCCTCGAGAACCTCTTCGAAATAGTGCTCAGCAGCCACTCATCCTATGGCCGAACCCTGTGCCGCAACAGTGGTAGCATCCATCTCCGCCCAGTATGCTTTAACATGGGCAAGGGCCATCCGCGAGCCTTCTATGCACGCCGACTTCTTCATCGCATTGATGCGTGGCACCACACCAAGGAACTGCTGCACTAAGCTGAAATAGTTGTTCGGCTTCGGCTTTTCCGGCCACATCTAATCCACGACAGACCTCATGGCGAGTCCGGACAACCTATTGAGTCCGGCCCATTCGGCTAGCTGATCAGTCAACGGAAGCGGATGCTCTAGAACGTTAAATTTCGACCAGAACAGCTTGTCCACTTCACGATCTGTTTGATCTCGGAAGTATTTGGCCGCATCAACAGCGCTCGCCGGCAAGTCGATATATGCGTCTGCCGAACTCCACAGCCGATCCAGAGGGGCATACCGTGGATCTCCGAACTTCCTCCGCAGCATAAAGAGCTTCCAAGCCGCAATATCCCCGGCTTCATGCAGCTCCTCCTTCTTCGCTCTCATAGCAGAGCGGGTGTCTTTGTTCGCCATCGTGGCCTATTCAAGGTCCGTTGCCTTCGCTCAGTTTTCTTTTTCAAGGAACTGGCAACGGTTGGTAGTGTCTTTCAACTTTACGGCCATCTTGGTCATCTTCTCTTTGCTTTCGCAATGCGCGGCCTTCTCGGCTTTCAACTCTTCGTCCACCTTCAAAGCAGCCGCATTACTAATCCTTGCTTTTTCTTTGGCTCGGGCAAGTTCCGCCCGCAGGGTTTCCACGGTGGCAGCTCCATCTGCAGTCACAACATATTAAAGATACTGGCATCATGCTGCTTTTACTATGTGGCATTCACCAGAAAATACCACTTACCCTGTGCCTCGTCAAGCCTCTTGTTAACAAGCTCGATGTCGGCATCCGCCGCATCCAGTTGCCGCTTCAGTTCGGCAAACTCATGAGTCCGGCTAGCCACCGGAGCTCCCACTACCTGCACATTAATGCAGTATGGTTATTGCCTGGGACTACGATCCTCCGTTTACCGCCGTTCTCGGCGACAACCAGAGTCTCAGGGGCTACTATGTACACAGGGCACACCTAAAAATGTGCGATAGCATCACAAATGTATATCATTTTACGTACCTCAAAGCCCGTCAGTAGACTCATAAAGGCATCATGCAACCCGCTTTCGGCAGATGAAATCCTTTCCATCACCGTACCCATCAATGTACGGTGTTCTTCTGAGATAGCCGCTCGCTCCAACATCTCTCTCAATACGTCCGACCGCATACCATACGGTGCTGGACTCTTCTGTTTGCTCTCTTCGAGACCCGGACGCTGGGGACTTTGGGTGACTATAGGATTATCTTCTGGCCTCACCGGATCCAGAGAGGCCCTCCGTGACGACACTTCAAGGTCGCCTGCTTCTTGAGCGGAGGAGTCCGGGGGAGGCGTTTCGCTCTCCATCATCTCCGAATAAGATCCCCCGAAGACGAGCTCTGCTGAGAAGGGCTAAGATCCGAATTGCAAGATAAATACTTCGGTTATTTTCCTCAGAGGTAAGGTAATATATCTTCACTATTAAAAGTACTTTTTAATTACTTACAGCTCGTTAGAGGGCTGATCCCCATGTGGACTTTGTGCGGCAAGAGCACCCTCTAAGGAAGGACCCTCTGGTGGAGATGTCTTCTCCCGCATGGAAACCTTGGTTTCTGGATCTTCAGAGGTAGTCATCTTCCTTCCCCGGGGTGAGAGAATGTCAGATTCCTCCCCTCGGTTATCCTCCCTCACGGAGGCACTCGTTCCCTCGGTCGGAATAGGTAGCGGTGGAGGCCCGCTTTCGCCCTCATTATTCCCCCCTTTGTCTTCCTTTGAGGGCTCCGGGCAAGGTGCTAGCTCGAGCATCTTCTCCAGTACCGGATTTTCCAAACCCTCAAGAAGGTGGGCCGAACACCGAATCATCTTCGCCTTTGTTATCCAGTCCTGGTCAAAGAGCGATTTCTCAGAATAACGTCATGATAAATGAAAGACGGTGTATTTGGCTAGAGGATAACTTACTTGGTCGGCGGTGCGGTTGCTGCTCAGGCCCACTTCCTCGGTAGTATCCGGACACTCTATCTTTGGTCCAAAGAATGATCTATACATCTCCTCGTGCGTCAGGCCGAGGAAATTCTGAATAGCGCGCGGTCCTTCTAGGTTCAACTCCCACATGTGAAGGGTCCGGCGTTTGCATGGCTGGATTCGTCGAACCAGCATGACCTGCATTACCATAATCAAACTAAAATATCCTTTGAAGAGATCTCGAATGCGGCTCTGCAGTACAGGCACGTCCTTGGCTAGACCCCAGCTCAACCCTCTGCTAATCCGTGACATCAGTTGTGGTGGAGGGCTTGAGCGGAAAGCAGGGGCAGCCGCCCACTTGGCACTTCTGGGAGCTGTGATGTAAAACCACTCCCGCTGCCATAATCCAGACACCTCTGGAAAGGAACCGTTTGGCCACGGAGCTCCAGCGATATTGCTTATTAATGCGCCTCCGCACGCTATATGCTGCCCCTCGAACATTTTCGGCTTCACATCAAAAATCTTGAGCCACAGGCCGAAGTGAGGGGTAATGTGGAGGAAGGCCTCACACACGACAATGAATGCCGAGATGTGGAGAAAGGAGTCTGGGGCTAGATCGTGGAAATCTAGCCCGTAATAAAACATCAACCCCCTAACGGAGGGATCCAGAGTGAGGCCTAGACCTCGGAGGAAGTGGGGGATGAACACGACGTCTTCGTTGGGTTCAGGAGTAGGGACGACCTGCCCTTGGGCAGGCAGCCGATGCGAAACCTCGGCGGTCAGGTATCTGTCCTCCCTCAACTTCTTGATGTCTTCTTCCGTAACGGAGGAGGGCATCCACCGGCCTTGAAGGCTAGATCCGGACATGATTGAAGGTCTGGAGCACCTGACCTGGCCTTTGGGTGTCAGAGCTTGAGGCGGGGGAAGGATTCGATTGAGCACGGGAATGAAAAAAGTAAAAGCCTTGTCCCTTTATAAAGAAGGTGAATATCAAGCGTCCTCTCCATAGCCGTTTGGGACTTGCCTATAATCTAGGAGTCCTAGACACGGTTGGGTTACCCACGACTGTATTGATGAGAATCCCGTAGTTAGGGGAACACGATGTTTGCTTTGAAAAGACGTGTCAAAAAACTGCCTCGCGTTATGTGCAGGGCTAGTTAGAGAAAAACAATTCGAATAATCACCGGGCCATGGCATAATGTCGTTGCCAAAACGTGTCAGCAGATTAAGATTTGTGGAAATATTATTCTCTCTACGGTGGAATGTGGAGCTTATTTTGCAGGGTCGGACACTATCCTTGTATTCAAATTCTTTCGTGGTGTATTCGGAGGAGGAATCCACCTTGCAATACCGAAGACAATACGGACAGCCGGAGAGTATCCTTTGGCCGGACTGTTCGACTATGAAGATACAAGATTGAAGACTTTGTCTCGTGTCCGGATGGGAATCTACTTGGCGTGGAAGGCAAGCTAGGCAGTACGGATATGGATATCTCTTCCTTTTGTAACTGACCTTGTGTAACCCTAACCTTCTCCGGTGTCTATATAAACCGGAGGGTTTTAGTCCGTAGGACACAACAACTACAACATACAATCATACCATAGGCTTGCTTCTAGGGTTTAGCCTCTCCGATCTCGTGGTAGATCTACTCTTGTACTACCCATATCATCAATATTAATCAAGCAGTACGTAGGGTTTTACCTCCATCAAGAGGGCCCGAACCTGGGTAAAACTTTGTGTCCCCTACCTCCTGTTACCATCCGCCTAGACGCATTGATCGGGACCCCCTACCCGAGATCCGCCGGTTTTGACATCGACAATCATGAATGGAATAGGTACTCAAAAATAGGAAGGCATGACATATTTACATGCATGATCAGCATGGTAAGCACATGGCATTGCAACAGAGTAGATACACTCCAGGACATTATATGCATGTTGTACCCATATCACGGGCCAAGTTAGAGAAAGGACATTGTGGGTGAATAGGATTCAACATCTTTCTGCAAGTCTTTTGAAGAACTGCCCTTACATGTTCCATCATATTGGGTATCATTGACATCAAGTTTATTGGCCTTTACATTGCTCCGTGAGGTTCTTGTGGATATATTAGTGTGTGCAATTATATCTGACATGCATGGAAGACAACTATTAGTTAGATTTATGTAATGAGTGCCTGTAGGAGACGTCATAAATAGTAGGACTGGGGTTAACTAGCAGCAACAGGTCTATAAAAATAAAGGGAGAGCATAGATGAAAGCTACAGAATATGTATCGTTTGTACTCGAAATTAACTAGATGGCACACAAAAGTATTAAAGAACAACATAGGTAATACTAGAAGTGCTATAATATTATAATCACCAGCCTGTGGGATAGCATTGGCTGATGGATGATAACTATGGTATAGCCTTACCTAAAGAACGAGTATCTTAGCTGAACTATGGAACAACGTTAACTCCTGAACAAGACCCGTAAGAGACCAGCATGAATATACAATGAAATGTGATTATCTATTTTCCATGCTTAGATGAATAACAAAGCAATAAATGTTGCACACGAGTAAGATGAGGGTACAACCTATCTGGCCGCCATCCATAGGAGTGAGCATCATGTGCTGACTTGTCGATGTCCCTGCAATTGTTGTGGTTGTCCATGTCGGGCACGTGCATTCGATGCAGGGAACTGTTGAGTGGGGACTATAGCTCCCTTCTGGTGTGTGCTTCCCTTGTTGGAGTAGTTACGGTGAGTCGGAAGACGGTGTGGCTGAAGATGCAGATAAAGCATATTGTTAAGAACAACACATCTCTTTGATCTGAAGAAATACACTAAGAGATCAACAGCAAGGTACGAGAGTGGTCACACGTCTGTTGACTGAGACTAAATTGGGGTCACACGATTTTATTTTATTTTGGTAATGTCCGATCTACGCCGGATGGCTTGATGGACGTCTTGTGCCTCCTGGCTGACACTGTTAGGAATCTACCCTAAAGAGCCAGCGACCAACGGCAGAGCAGCTTGCCTCTATTGTCCGTGGCCCCGGCCAAAACCTCGCTCCCCGCCCCACCGCACTATCGTGGTTGCGCCGCCCCCGGGCCAGTCCACAAAGACTCCCTGTCATCCAGATCCGGCGGCGGCAGTACCTTGAACCCACGCAACTCTAAGATAGCCATCTAAGCGCTGCTTCTGCGGTGAACTTGCGGGCCCACACCCTTACGTTAGACACCAGCCAACCGGCAGCGTAGGAGCTCCGCCGCCTCGAGGGGTGCTGCTTGCCATTCAGAATTGATTAGCCCAGAATAAAAATTCAGACAACTGACGCCTAAATAAAGTGATTTGAGATGAGGGTGTGACCTAGGCGGCATGGTGAAGTAGGCAGGTCCAGCTGCCGAGTCGGTGAGGCCGGCGCGGTTACGGTGGCCACCGGCTACAGAGGAACAGCGATGTCATGACGGTCGACGGCTATGGGGAAGCAGCGCGGAGACTCTGGACAGATCCGAAGTTGGAGCCGCTCCGGCGCCGTGAACAATGGCGGGTTGTATCGGCTCTAGTACGGTTCACGTGGCCATCGTCGAGGCAGCTCCAGCAGCACGGAGTAAGAGGCACACGGCCCAATGCACGACGGCAAACGGACAGCGTCTCTGCCATTAGGGAGGAGTGCGGCTGTGAAATTGGTGCGGTGGGGTGCGCCATGGAGGAGGGGCTGAGGTTTTGCGGCTTGGGAGAAGGGAGCTTCCGGGGAGAAGGTGATTTGGCGCCCACGAGGTATGAATGGGGGGGGGGGGGAATCGGGAGGGCAGTGGAACCATGTTTTACGGACGCATTTGTCTAAAATGTGAAGGGAAGTTACAGTTCTACCCCTGCCTTTAGGCTTCTCGGCTTGGGTCTGTGTACTTGTCACATCCCTAGTTCTGGTATGTCCTAGACCAGCAAGCCATTTGTGCATCATGTTTAAATTCCATTTAAATTTGAAATGGGGATTTGTAAAACCCTCAGAATCATTTCTGGAAATGACCCAGATAAAAATTGTTTCAATTTGGCCCAAGAAAATGTTCCTGATTTTCTCTTAAAATATTAGCCAGAGGTAAAATCCCAACCAATATTTTTGGGAGCTCAGAAGTATTTATTTTGGCCATTTGAGTTAAACTAGTAATTATTTGCGTTGGGGAAATATTTTATTATATATGAAATATTGTCCAATAATTCTGATTTTTACTGTGGGGCTTTGGAATAATCCAATTAAGTTCCTACATTAATTTTCAGAAGAAAATAAATGATTTAGTATTTCTACTAAATCAGAACAAATGTCAGAAAAATAGAAAATAAACAAAAAGGGGAAAACCCTACCTGGCGCCTACCTCTCTGGGCCGCCTGTTACTGTGCGGCCTGGCCGTCCCAGTCGGCCAGCCCAGCCCACCAACGCCGTCGTCCTCCTGGCGCCAGTCGGCCAGGCGTGTGGCCGGCGCGCGCGCACGGCCGTGCCGCCACGCCACCTGCCTGCCTGGCGTCCTCCTCATCGCCCTGGAACGCCCGGACATCGCCATGCGCCGCCCCATACCCCTCTCACTCTCCCCAGCCCTCTCCTCTCCTCTCCCTCGCTCTCTCTCTCACGGCCGAGCGCCACCGCCGCCACCGGCCACTTCTCCCGCGCCCACAGCCACGGCCTCGCCTCCCCGACGCGCTCCACAACTCCTCCGCGATCCCCTCTCCCTCCTCGTCGAGCCACGCACCTCCGGACGGCCCCCATCGTCGCCACCGTCGTCTTCTTCATCGCCGGCCGCCGCAGATCACCACCACCCGCACGTCGCCGTCCGGTTGTCTCCGAGCTCGCCGTCGACGCCATCGAGTCCGTCGTGAGCCCCTGCATCGATTCCCCCTTCTCCCCTGCCTCCCCGTGCTCTGTAGCCCGCAGGCACTTGAGCCCGAGCTCCGGCCGCCGCCGTGAGCTCTGCTCCGGCGAGCTCCGGCGCCCCCGTAGCCTCCCACCAGCTCTGCTGGATGCGGGCGAGCCTCAGCTCCTCGCCCGTGGTCTCCACCGCCCGAATGGTCGCCGGAGGGCGAATCCCGCGCCCTCCGCCGCGTCTGCTGACGCCGGTGGCTAAACGCCGTCGCGTTAGCCCAGTTGACCAGGGGGTTTGACCTCCCCTGGCTCAATGACAGGTGGGGCCGGGCCCTGCTAATTTCCAGTTTAGGTTTGGTTTAAAAATTAATTAACCTCTGTTAGTTAACCATGACACTGACGGGTGGACCCCGCGTGTCAGGTTTGACCTGGTCAGCGCCGTTGACCGCTGACGCAGTGCTGACGTCATGCTGACGCAATTATTCATTTTCTGGAATTATTTTAAAACAGGAAATTCCAGAAAATATTCAAAACTTCAAAAATTCATATAAAATCAACCGTAGCTCCAACTCAAACAAATTATATATGAAAAATTATCAGAAAAATGAAATCTATCCATCTGTAACAGTTTCATGCCTGACAAACCAAGTTATACCTGCTGTATATGTGAAAACACACTTATGGCATATTTAAGAGCTTATTTTGGAGCTGCATTTGAATCTTTAGTTCAAATGGACTTTAACCAAATGAATGCTAGTTGCATTAGCTCAGACAGCATCACATCTTCATGCCATGTTCATGCATCATAATGTTGCATATGCCTGTGTTTGATTTCCGACACCGTTCCTTCTCAATAGGTCCTGCTCCGGAAAGTGTTCGAGAGTACCTGTCTGAGGAGTAGTGCCCCCCTGTTGATCTACCAGGCAAGCAACCCCGCTTGTTCATTCCGATACAATCCTACTCTCTCGCTCCTGCTCTTAGTTATTGCATTAGGACAACAACGATTCAACTGCTACTTTATGCTGCGGTAGTTGAACCCATTCCTCTGCATGACCTGTCATTGCCATAGTAAATAGTTAAAACCCACTAGCATGTGTAGGAGTTGATTGAGCCATGTTGTGTTCTTGCCATGCCATGCCTGCTATTGCTTAAAGTTGTGTCAGGTCTGATTCATCGGGAATGAATTGGAGTGCTATGATATGTTCTAGTGCTGAGAGTTAAGCGTGTGAACACGATTTGGTAAAGGTAGCGGTGAGAGGCCATGTAGGAGTACATGGTGGGTTGTCTCATTGGGACCGTCCTTAAGAACTGAGTTCTGTGTAAGTTGTCCAATGACTAGCTACTACCACACATTGGGCTCCGGGCGCTCCAAGCTCTCTCGACTTATTAATCAACTTGATCTCTGTCCAGGAGTTGCAAATAGTCTCTGGTGTTTGTAGGTAGTGCTATTTTTCTACCGAGTGGCACCCGGCAGGGTGGGCTCGGGACAGACTAGGCACAGGTGGCACGGTGTACCAAGTGGCACCCGGATGGTGGGCTTGGGAACCCTGCTCACATCGTTTGGGGCCGTGAGCGACACCCCGGCCGAATCTCCTTGCGGATGGAACCCAAATAGGTGATAAACCTGGACTAGAGTCTTGCGTGGTTAGTTAGGTCGTGGCCGACACCCTCGCCAGGCTTCCACTTGAAGGTTGCCGAGATACATGACGGGTATATGGTGATAAGTGGTGAGAGTGTGTGTGATGAAGTACACCCCTGCAGGGTTATCATGATCTATTCGAATAGCCGTGTCCTCGGTTATGGACTTCTTGGATGCTTACGTAGTACATAGACAACTTAAAGTGGATACTCTAAAATGCTCAAGATAAGTGTGAGTGCTATGGATGGCCTTCTCGTAGGAGAGACGGGGATGAATCCATAGTAGTGTATTGATGTGGTGATTAGTGGACTTGTGTGCGCTGCCTCATCTCAAAGAAGTTTCTCGTTGTCGTAGAACAGGATAGCCACTGAGTCAAAGCTGGCTTGCTGCAACTAAACTCCACATTACCTTCTTGATACAAGTGCATGTATGATAGGATCTGATGTAAGTCTTGCTGAGTACCTTTGTACTCATGTTGCTTTATTTATGTTTTTGCAGCGGAGACTTCGGTCTTACTAGTTTACGTGGACTTCGACAAGTAGCTTGTACCTCGGCTACGATCTTGATCGGATGTTGTAGATAGTCAGGCTCTTCAGCCTTTTTCTTTGTAGATGTTTGTACCCAGACATGTAATGCTTCCGTTGCTTGTATGCTCTGAATGATGGGTCATGTGACCCCTGTTTGTATTTATGCTATGTGGCTCTTCTGAGCTTTTATCTATATGAGTTGTGTTATGTTGTGATGCCATGTTGTACCTCACATACTTGCATGTTATGCGTACGTGTGACGTGTATTGCTATGTGTGGGATCCGACAATCTAGTTGTTTGTCCTTGGCAGCCTCTCTTATGGGGAAATGTAGTCTAGTGCTTCCTTGAGCCATAGTAGTCCGCTACAGCCCGGTTCACCGGAGTCCTGCTAGCCCAGCACTACTGTTCAGGACACTTGACTGGCCGGCATGTGTTTCACTTCGTTCCTGTGTCTGTTCCTTCGGGGAAATGTCACGCGGAGACATCCGGAGTCCTGCCTAGCCTGCTACAGCCCGGGTTCCCCGGAGTCCGGTTAGCCCAGTGCTACAGCCCGGATTCACACGCTACTGACCGACATGCTCGATGTGAATCATGTATGCCTATTCCCATAGGTTAGTGCCGCTTTGGGTTCACGACTAGCCATGTCGGCCCGGGTTCTCTGTCATCCGGATGCTAGCGACACTATCATATACGTGAACCAAAAGACGCAAACGGTCCCGGGCCATGGTAAGGCGACACCCGTGGGGATACCGTGCGTCAGGCCGCAAAGTGATATGAGGTGTTACATGCTAGATCGGTGTGACTTAGAATCGGGGTCCCGACAGTACTGAGGGTCAGGGATAGTATAGTAACTTTGCTTCTCCCCAATTAGTGTGCGGGAGCAATTTCGGGCGAGGAGGGCATGTTTTGAAATATAGTGGGCGCGAGCGATTTCGGGCGAGGAGAGCGTGTTTTGAAATAGTGGGCGCGGGCTATTTCGGGCGAGGAGAGCGTGTTTTGCCGACCATGGTTTATGAATTATTCGGCACATGCCATTTCGGCCGAGGAGAAGGCGCGCTTGGATGAAGTGACGAACCTACACTTGATGCACAACGGGCCAATTAATGCGTCTCCCACATAGGATGGTAATTTTGTGCCTCCCATTTATTTGCTCGGGCAAATTCCACCGAGCAGAGGATGTTTAACGGTTCGTCCAAAATTTGGGAGAACGAGCATCCACGTCTACCTTAGCAAAGTCGATTCGAATCAAATTTAGAAATATTAGCTTGCCACTTCTTTTTTAGATGGAGAGATGATGCTTGGGGGTAATGTGTTTTTACATGCTCATTGTTAGCGATTTACTATATGACAAATAGTTGACCCACTCAAAAACGTGAATCAAACCCAAAATGAAATATCTCAATTCAATGAAATAGCTAGTTCACCAGGTTAAAATAGTGAACTAAATCCAAAATTGAACACCTCAATCGAATAGCATGTTGTACAGTATTATAGTACTCCATGAACATGTTGAAAGTCAAATTAATGAACTTGTTTGATATACGCATATATCCGTTCATGTGTGGATTGCAGACAACATGTTCTCCAATTTAAATATTTGAATGCAAGTTTATATCGAAACATGGTTTATATCAGTCTTTGATGCATAAAACGCGACCTCCCCCTCTCCTGGACTCCTGCTCTCTCTCTCTCTCGCCGAAAATCTTCAATTCTGTCGCACGCATCCAACACACAAACCTTGTTGGTCCTCTCTCTTTCTCTCCATCTCTCTCTCTCTCTCTTTGTGTGTGTGCGTGGGGGGGTCTTTCTAGTTCGCATGCATATATACTCCATCTATAGGTCTCTCTCGCACACTATGTATGATTCTCTAGTCCAAGCTAGATATCTTGGGTGTACTCATCGTACGCACACAAATTCCTTGGCTCGTTGCCCGTAACTCTCTCACGCACCACTCTGTCATCTCAGAGCTCTTCTGCCTCTCTCTAAAACTCTCCATCTACCTCGGTCACACATACACATACATATCTCACTCGCACTCGATAGGCCCATCTAAAACTCTATCTCTCTCCCTCGTTCTCTCTCCATCTCACACGCACACACACACACACAATCTCATGCCTAGCTAGCCAAGTATGATGGTGTCTCACTCAATTGTAGGCACACGCAGTCCCCCCTATATGTATATGACTAGCTAATCTTAGTCTCCATCACAAACATGTGCATGGTCTATCTCGATTTCTCTCGGGGCATCTTTCTATCGCGCACGCACCTCCCTCGATCTCCCACCCATATAGTCCCCTCACGTTCTCGAGGGGGTCTCTCTATCACAAACACACCCTCTCGCCCTCCCCATGCGTCCAAGTTCTCCATGTGTGCCTCTCGACCTTTGTTCCTTGTTGGCCGGACCTCTATTGGACATGTGCTATAGGAGTGTCTCTCTCCGTTGCAAACAATCACACACTAGCTATCTTTTTGTATCTCCCCGCCTCGCTTTTCTATCTCGGAGATGCATGCGTGATATGTTCGCCTAAGAAATGAAACACACACACACACTCTCTCTCTAATTTATCATTTGTTGCACTTTCTCTTTCACACACATACTCTTTTTGCACACTTACGCATTCTCCATCACACACACTTGATCCCTGTCGACTTAGGCCCTCTCCTTGGTCCATAGCATATTGATTTATTGAAAAGTCAAACATCACAAAGTTTGACCATGTACGTGGAGAAAAACAATTACATCTACAATGGCAAACATATACCATTAGATTCACCATGAGATGTAGTTTCGTATGATGTATCTTTGGTATTGAAGATATAAATAACACTTGTGTAAACCTGATCAAAGTTTCCAAAGTTTGACTTCTAAAAAAATTACATGCACTGCATTATCGAGCGGATGGAATATCTCTTTCCCCCTCTCAACTATCTGACGCACCACTCAGCCTTATCGGGGCTCCTCAATCTCTCAGAAACTTTATATCTCCCTGGTTCACACATACACATATCTCTCTTGCGCTATAAATATAGACCCATCCAACACTCTCCGCCCTTGTTCTCTCTATATGTGACACGCACCCCCCTAATAAGTACCATATCCCTCACTCCATCATAGGCGCAAGCACTCCCCCCCTAAGTATGATTATCTCTCACTAGCCATCAGGAACACACGTATTGTCTCCTTCCATCCATACGTCTATCTCGATATCTCTCGGTGTATCTTCTATCGCGCACACACCTTGTCACTCAATCTCCCACCCATGTAGTCCCATCACGATCTCCAGGAGATCTCTCTATGACAAACATACACTCTCTCCTCCCCATGTCTGCATTTTCTCCGTATGTCTCTCTCGACCTCTCTCCCTTGTTTGTCAGACCACTCTTCGCCACATGCTAGGGGTCTTGCTCTGTAAGTTGCAAACAACCACACATTATCTCCTCACCTTGCTTCCGTTGTCGAAGATGGATGTGTGATATGTTTGCATAAGACACACATGTTTTTTCTCGACTTTTATCGAGTGTTGTCCATGTCTCTTTCACACACGTACACACACTTTTTCACTCACTCTTTCTATTTCACTCTCACTCTCTCTCTAGTTAGAGACTCTCTCACGTCCATAAGCATATGGATGTTTTGAAAAGTCAAACCTCAGAAAAGTTTGACCAGGTATATGTGGAGAAAAAGATTTACATTTGGAAAGATCATTAGATTCATCACAACATGTACTTACTTCATACTATCATTTATCTTTGGTATTGTAGATATAAGTAATTTCTTTATAAACTTGGTCCAAGTTTCAAAAGTTTGACTTTTAAAAAAATGTTGGAACTACATTATCGAACGAAGGGAGTAGCTCTCTCTCTCTCTCTGCTATCTCTCACGGGCCTTCTCACACGAACACTCTATACCGACGGATTATACGCTCACTGTGTCAGCGTATAGCTCTGTATATTGTTTAGTTGACCAGTCAACCAGTCCGCATGCTGCCTTGTCAGCTCGTGTTATGTACCTTCTTGTGCTGGCCCATGTGGCAGTGGGTGAAAATAAGTAAACTAGAGGCCCATCTGACACGCGGTGAAGTAAACAAAGTTGAAACCACTCGGGGTAGCACCCAGCATGCTAGTAAATTGAGGGCGCATTGAGGACACACTTCTTCCGCGTGGAGGACGCACTCGCGCACAATTCACCATTGCGCGGCCGCACGCACAGAAGACGCACTCGCGCACACCCAGCACACAACGCACATCAACACACATGTTCACCGGCGTCGCCGCCGGTTGAGATGGACGACAAGGCAGCCAACAAGCAGAGGCGGCTCGAGCCAAAACCATATCCGTCGAGCCTGGACTTCATCAGCAACCTCCTCGATGAAATGCTGCTCATCATCATCGGCCTCCTCCCCACCAAATCTGCTGTGCGGACCGCCCTGCTCTCCCGGCGGTGGTGCCCCCTCTAGCACTGCATCCCCCTGAACCTCACCGTCGACAGCTGCCTCTGCAACAGGGATTGCAAATGCATGGCCGCGGTCTCTATGGCAGTCCTGGATTAGGGGGTCTCCGGACAGCCAGATTATCTCCATTGGCCGGACTGTTAGACTATGAAGATACAAGATTGAAGACTTCGTCTTGTGTCCGGATGGGACTCTACGTGGCGTGGAAGGAAAGCTAGGAAATACGGATATGTGTATCTCCTCCTTTGTAACCGACCTTGTGTAACCCTAACCCTCTTCGGTGTCTATATAAACCGGAGGGTTTTACTCCGTAGGACACAACAACTACAACATACAATCATACCATAGGCTAGCTTCTAGGGTTTTAGCCTCTCTGATCTCGTGGTATATCTACTCTTGTACTACCCATATCATTAATATTAGTCAAGCAGGACGTAGGGTTTTACCTCCATCAAGAGGGCCCGGACCTGGGTAAAACATCGTGTTCCTTGCCTCCTGTTACCATCCGCATTAGACGCACAGTTCAGAACCCCATACCCGAGATCCGCCGGTTTTTACACCGACATTGGTGCTTTCATGGAGAGTTCCTTTGTGTCGTCGCCGTTAGGCTTGATGGCTCCTACTATCATCGATAGCGATGCAGTCCAGGGTGGGACTTTTCTCCCCGGACAGATCTTCGTCTTCGGCGGCTTTGTACTACTAGCCAATTCGCTTGGCCATCTGGAGTAGATTGAAAGTTATGCCCCTGGGCACCAGGTCAGGTTTGGAAGCTTAAACTACATGGCCGATATCCGTGGAGACTTAATCTTCGACGGATTCGAGCCTCTGCCTTGTGCGTCACGCGGTCACGATGAGTGCGATTTAGCTCTACCATCAGACAGTGTCCAGGAGATCGCAGAGGCAGCCGCTCCAACCCTCAATTCGGAGCCAGTTGCGCCGTCCATGGACGGGTGGATGGACCCCGCCACGGAGACCTTACCCTCAGCGGCGATCGAGCCAAACATCGACCTTACCTTGCACAAGAGCCGTGTTGTTAAACTACCGAATCCTTCTCCGGCCATGGACTTCGAACCGCCCGCGCCCGTTCCCATCGAATCCGATTGGGCGCCGATCATGGAGTTTACCCCGCGGATATTTTTTCAGCACTTGCCCTTTGGTGACATACTGAACTCATTAAGGTCTCTCTCCTTCTCAGGAGGATCCTGGCCAAACTATGTCTTGTAGGACTAGGATGCGGACGACGAAGAAATTCGTGGCCCACCCACCACCCACTTAGTAACCACTGTCGATGACTTAACCAACATGCTCGACTTCGACTCCGAAGACATCGAAGGTATGGACGACGATGCGGGAGACGAAGAGGATCCACTGCCCACAGGGCACTGGACAGCCACCTCATCATACGATATATACATGGTGGATATACCCAAAGAAGGCAATGGCGACGAGATAGTGGAGGATGACCCCTCCAAGAAGCAACCCAAGCGCCGACGTCAGCGGCGCCGCTCTAAGTCCCGCCAAAGCAAAAGTGGTGATACCAGCACAGGAGATAATAACACTCCGGATAGTGCTGAAGACAACAACAATCCCCTCCAGCAAGATTTAGAGCAGTAGGCTGGAGGAGCCAGCCCTCCTGAGAGAGCGCCAGATGGAGAGGAGGAGGATGATAATTACATGCCCCCTCCGAAGACGAGGCAAGCCTCGACAACGACGAATTCGCTGTACCAGAGGATCCCGTCGAACAAGAGCGCTTCAAACACCGGCTTATAGCCACAACAAATAGCCTTAAGAAAAAGCAGCATCAACTTCAAGCTGATCAGGATCTGCTAGCTAACAGATGGACTGAAGTCCTCGTGGCCGAGGAGTATAAACTCGAGCGCCCCTCCAAGAGTTAACCAAAGTACAGGTTGCTACCCCGACTGGAGGAAGAAACATATGATGCGGCTGATCGGCCACCTCGTGGCCGCGATAGAGAGGCATTCCAGCCAAAAACTCAGCCTGCACCCCGACACCATTCAACTAAAAAGGCATGGGGATATACGCAATACCTGCGAGAGATATTGGAGGATAAAGCAAAGCATGCAAGATCGATCTACGGATCATGAGGGTGCGCCACTATACTACACGATAAACGTCACGCCGGATATAGTAAAATTAAGTCCGGCCGGGCCGAACACAGCGGGCAAGACCCATTCGAGTTGTGTCACGATATAGCCCAATACAGAGGCACCGCACACCCCTTATGCTTCATAGATGAAGAAATGGATCATCAAATCCCAGAAGGTTTCAAACCTGTAAATATTGAATCATACAACGGCACAACAGATCCCGCAGTATGGATCGAGGATTTCCTCCTCCACATCTACATGGCCCGAAGTGATGACTTACACGCCATCAAATACCTCCCACTAAAGCTCAAGGGACCAGCGCGGCATTGGCTTAACAGCTTGCCAGCAGAGTCCATCAGCTGTTGGGAAGATCGGGAAGCCGCATTCCTCGACAACTTTCAGGGCACTAATGTGCGGCCACCAGATGCCGATGACTTGAGCCACATAATTCAGCAGCCAGAAGAATCGGCCAGGAAATTCTGGACTCGGTTCCTAACAAAGAAAAATCAACTCGTCGACTATCCAGATGCAGAGGCCCTAGCGGCATTCAAACAAAACATCCGTGACGAATGGCTAGCCCGGCACCTTGGTCAGGAAAAGCCAAAATCTATGGCAGCCCTCACGACACTCATGACCCGCTTTTGCGCGGGAGAAGACAGCTGGCTGGCTCGCAGTAATAACATATCAAAGAACCATGGTACTTCAGATACCAAGGACGGCAATAAGAGGTCATGTCGCAACAAACATAAGCGCCGCATTAACAGCGATAATAACAAGGATACATCAGTCAATGCCGGATTCAAAGGCTCTAAACCCGGTAAGCGGAAAAAACCATTCAAACAAAGTACGCCGGGTCCGTCCATCTTGGACCGTATACTCGATCTCTCGTGTCAAATACACGGCACCCCATAAAATCCAGCCAATCACACCAACATCGATTGTTGGGTGTTCAAGTAGGCCGGCAAGTTAATTGCCGAAAACAAGGACAAGGGGCCACATAGCAATGACGTGGAGGAGCCCCGGTAGCCACACACCGGAGGGCAGAAGAGGTTTCCCCCACAAGTGCGGATGGTGAACATGATATACGCAACCCACATCCCCAAGAGGGAGCGGAAGCGTGCGCTCAGGGACGTATATGCGTTGGAGCCAGTCGCCCCAAAGTTCAACCCATGGTCCTCCTATCCGATCAATTTCGATCGTAGGGACCATCCCACTAGTATCCGTCATGGCGGATCCGCCGCACTGGTTCTAGACCCAATCATTGACGGATTTCACCTCACTCGAGTCCTTATGGACGGCGGCAGTAGCCTGAACCTGCTTTATCAGGACACGGTGCGCAAAATGGGTATAGACCCCTCAAGCATCAAACCCACAAAAACGACCTTCAAAGGCGTCATTCCAGGCGTAGAGGCCCATTGCACAGGCTCAATTACACTGGAATTGGTCTTCGAATCCTCGGATAACTTCCGAAGCGAAGAGTTAATCTTCGATATAGTCCCGTTCCGCAGTGGTTATCATGCACTGCTCGGACGAACTGCATTTGCGAGATTCAATGCGGAACCGCATTATGCATACCTCAAGCTCAAGATGCCAGGACCTCGCAGGGTTATCACGGTCAATGGAAACACAGAGCGCTCTCTCCGAACAGAGGAGCACACTGCGGCCCTCACAGCAGAAGCGCAAAATAGCCTCTCAAGGCAATCCACCAGTTCCGCATTTCAAGACCCGGACACCTTCAAGCGCGCTCGGATCAATCGACAAATAGACCGCCTGGCGTGATCTGAGCTAATGTAGCAATGCGGCCCCCACCCCAGTCCCAGCCAAACGGTGAAACTCGTGCCACGCATACATAATTATGCATTAAAAATACCATGGGCACAGGTGGGGAGGGGGGCACAACTACGGCACGCCCCAAGACGCGGCTTAAACCGCACTAGGGGCTTCCCGTTGGGTTATTTTTCTCTTTTTCAGGACCTTAATCTCTAGAAACCCTGGCCGACAGCACTATTGCCGAACACATGATGCAGCAACCAAGGAGGCAGAAAGCTACGTCACACCACGGAATTCCCAGGTGGATTACAATAACGAGCGAAATATTTGATTTAATACTATTCCTCAGCTTGCCCTTGGAAGGGACATAGTCCCACTCTTTGCTTATCGCACTATCTTTATCATTCTGCTTTAACGCACCTTTTTGAATAAACAATGCATAACATCATGATTACTATTGCATTCTTGTTATATATATATGTGTTCATTAACGACGCCTTGCAACCATACACTTTGGTACGGCCAATACACCAGGGGCTTACGTACCCCACAATATGGTGTGAAAACTCCGGACACTTTCACAAGTGCGGCACCCCGAACTTATAGCATTATATGCATCAGCTCTGAATCATGTCTTTGGTCAAATGTTGGGTTTGCCCGGCTCCTATGTTTTGGTACCTTATGTTCCGCTCTACCGACTAAGGTAGCGCTAGGAGAACTACTGCGATTGTGCCCCGGTTCCGCCGGGCTTAGCACCTCAGTAGAGAAAGCTAAAACTGACTGTCATGATAAGGCGAGAGACTGGTCGCTGTTCGGCGAGGTTTTCGAGTCCCTAAAGACTTATGCCGCTTAGGGCGAGGGGCCGGCCCTGTCCGGCTTAAAGGCGTGTATTGCGCCCCAAATTCGGCCTTCCGAATACCAGGGGCTTCGCCGAAATTTAAAATTATAGAATCCTATGGCTAAGTGAGAGTGATAAAGCATTATTAGTCCGGTGGCCTTGTTCGTTGTGCTGAGCACCTCCCTCGAAGGACCCAAACATGGGAACAAGAGTGCTCAGGTTTATCCCGAACACCCCAGCACTCGTGGCATGGGGACAAAAGCCGAGGACTATCCATCTCTCAAATTGGATAAACGGCCAAACAGAAGGTAATATTTTAAATTCACACAAGCATTGCATAGCGCATATGAAACAAGTTTTCATCATACAGGATCACACGAGCAAGTTTACTCAAATATTACATCCTTTGAACATTCGTCCGCTACAAGACGGGCACCCTTCAAGACACCCTCATAATAAATCTCAGGGGTGCGATGCTCCTTGCCCTGCGGCGGCCCTTCCTTGATCAGCTTCATAGCGTCTAGCTTGGCCCACTACACCTTCACACGGGCGAAAGCCCAGCATGCACCTTCGATGCAGACGGACCACTTGACGACCTCCAGCCGTGGGCAGGCATCCACAAGCCGCCTCACCAGGCCGAAGTAGCTGTTAGGAAGGGCGTCACCAGGCTACAGCCGGACTATAAGGCCCTTCATGGCCTGTTCGGCCACCTTGTGCAGCTCGACCAGCTGCTTTAGCTGGTCGCTCAAAGTCAATGGGTGTTCGGTCTCAGTATACGGAGACCAGAACAGCTTCTCCGTTGAGCTTCCCTCCTCGGCCTGGTAAAATTGTGCGGCATCCGACACGCTGTGGGGCAAATCTGCGAATGCTCCTGGAGAGCATCGAATTTGGGTAAGTAATCAGTAATTTACTTTCACATGCTTGCTTTGCATATAGAATTCCTTACCCGCTTCTATTTTCTTCATCACGTCAATCTCCTGGAGGGCCTTTTGGGCCTCGTCCTTGGCACTCTTTGCGCTCTCGAGGGCCGCGGCAAGCTCAGACTCTCGCGTCTTCGAGTCAAGCTCCAACGCCTCGTGCTTCGTCACGAGAGCCTGGAGCTCTTGCTGCACCTCGCCCACACGAGCCTCTTGTTTTTCCCGCTCGGTGCGCTCCTTGGCCGCTTTATCTTCGGCCTTGGTTAGCTCTTGCTTCAGGGTCGCCACCTCGGTCGTGGCCCCTGGCAAATATACAATGATCCTGTCATTTTGCAATCACATCTTCTTTTATATATACATATATACAGATAGGGTATTACTTACCCTTGTTCTTCTCGAGCTGCCTCTTGGCAAGGCCGAGCTCTTTCTTGGACCCCTTGAGGTCCTGCTTCAGTACGGCAACCTCCGCAGTCAGTGCGGCGGACGCCAGCAGCGAGGCCGGCATACACATATTGACATACTTATATTAGACTCCTGCAATATTATTTGATCCTCTGTTCGGCTTTTCTTTGTGAACACCGAACAAAGCATCAGGGGCTACTGTCTATGTGGTAATATTTTTCCTATATTTTAAAACACTTACCTCAAAGCCTGTTAGAAGGCTGGCACAGGCTTTAGTCAATCCGCTCTTGGCGGACTGAACCTGCTGGAACACCGCACTCATAATAGTACGGTGCTCCTCGTCGATGGAAGCATTGTGAAGCGCTTCCAGCAGATTGTCCGGCGCCTCTGGATGGACAGAGGTCACTGGCACAGGCGTCTTGCCCCTCTTAGAAGGAGGCCGCCTGCCCGAGCCCAGAACCGCTGGAGGTTCCGGCGCGATGTTTGGCTGAGGGCCGAACTCGGAGCTCTCAGGGGCCTTGTCCCCTCGGCTCCCGGAGTCCGGGAGGCCGCCTTGAGGCACCTCCGGGACTGTCTCCCCTCGACCCGGTGCCTCGTGAGACAGCACCTCGGTGTCGTCCGCAGGATAGGGGCAGGTGGCGGTCGGGACTGGATCGCTATCCATGTCCGACGAGCCCAGGGAGCCGTCCGATGATACATTGATACGGGCTCGGGGCGGCCTGCATAATCATATGTCGGCGTTAGGTGAAGTAGTGCGGCAAAGGAATGCTATGACTTACTCTGGTATTCGAATACTTACGACTTCCCCAGGGGCTTGGCCCTGGGCAACCACTCGTCTTCGCCTTCGTTGGCAGCGGTGGGACTGTCCGGAAGGAGAGTCCTTCCCTTCTTGAACCCTTCGGCCCCACTAGTTGGGACGGCCTTCCTTTTCTTGTCTCCCTCGCCTGGAGGGGGAGCATCTTCTTCTTCTTCCTCGTCTTCAGGGGAGGAGTGCGCCGCAGAGTTATCGGATGGTGAGTCCGACGATGCCTGGCGTTGGGAACTCTTTCAGGTTCCCTTGGCCTTCTTGGTCTTCTCCGGCACCTTGTAAGGAGCCGGAGTCAGCATCTCCATTAGGAGAGCGCCCGAAGTGTCTTCGGGCAAAGGGGCCGGACAGTTAATCTGCCCCGATGTCTCCACCCAGTCCTGTCATAGGAATGGAGATTAGACCCGGCACATGATTAAGCTAGGGGAAATAAATGTCCTACGGGACGTATTGAACTCACCGAACGCGCTAGGCGCTTTGCGCTTAGTCCGCGGTCCTCGGAGAGAGAAGGAGGGACCTCGGCGCCCATGAACAGCACCTTCCAGACATCCTTATGTGTCGTATCAAAGAGCTCGCTCAGACTCTGGTGCTGGGCTGGGTCGAACTCCCACAAGTTAAAATCCCGTTGTTGACACGGGAGGATCCGGCGGATGAGCATAACCTGGACTACGTTGACAAGCTTGAGCTTCTTGCTTGCCATACTCCGGATACATTTCTGGAGTCCATCTAGCTCCACCGATGAACCCCATGACAAGCCCTTCTCTTTCCAGGAAGTAAGCCGTGTAGGGAATCCGGATCGAAACTTGGGGGCCGCCGCCCATTTGGCGTCGCGCAGCTCGGTGATGTAAAACCACGCCGATTGCCATCCCTTTATTGTCTCCACAAAGGAGCCTTCAAGCCATATAACGTTGGGCATCTTGCCCACCATGGCTCCGCCGCACTCTGCTTGTTGCCCTCCTACCACCTTCGGCTTGATATTTTAGGTCTTTAACCACAGGCCGAAGTGGGGCCGGATGCGGAGGAAAGCCTCACACACGACGATGAATGCTGAAATGTTGAGGACGATGTTCGGGGCCAGATCATGAAAGTCCAGCCCGTAGTAGAACATGAGACCACAGATGAATGGATGGAGGGGAAACCCCAGTCCGTGGAGGAAGTGGTGGAGGAAAACTACCCTCTCGTGAGGTTCCGGGGTAGGTATGGTCTGCCCTGCAGCGGGCAGCCGATGCGCAATATTCGCGGCTAAGTATCTGGCTCTGCATAGCTTCTTGATATGTCCCTCTGTAACGGAGGAAGCCATCCATTTGCCTCCCGCTCTGGACATGTTTGGAGAAGGTTGAGGGAAGGGATGTGGACTTGGGTGCTAGAGCTCGAGTGTGCAAAAATGGATGAGCAAAGGAGGAAGAAGGCGTGGATGAAAAGGTGAATCCTTATCCCTTTATATGGGCGGATGAAACTAAGTGTCCCCACTAGCCTGGTAAAACTCGCTTATCCCCCAAGCGTCGTAATCGATGGCGTAGTTGGGTTACCCACACCCATATTGATGCGAATCCCGTGATAAGGGGACACGATCTCTGCTTCGACAAGACGTGTCAAAAAACTGCCTCGCGTTATGTGCGGGGCTAGTTAAAAGAAACGGTTCGAATAATCACCGGGCCGTGAGATAATGTTGTGTTGCCAAAACAAGTCAGCTAATTGGATTTGTGGAAATATTATTCTCTCTACGGTGGTATTTGGAACTTATTTTGCAAGGTCGGACACTATCCTTATATTCAAATTCTTCCGTGGTATATTCGGAGGAGGAACCCGCCTTGCAATGCCGAAGACAATACTGCGCGCCGGACTCATCGTCATTGAAGCCTGGTTCAGGGGCTACTGTGGGAGTCCTGGATTAGGGGGTCTTCGGACAGCCGGATTATCTCCATTGGCCGGACTATTAGACTATGAAGATACAAGATTGAATACTTCGTCTCGTGTCCAGATGGGACTCTACTTGGCGTGGAAGGCAAGCTAGGCAATACGGATATGTGTATCTCCTCCTTTGTAACCGACCTTGTGTAACCCTAACCCTCTCTGGTGTCTATACAAACCAGAGGGTTTTAGTCCGTAGGACACAACAACTACAACATACAATCATACCATAGGCTAGCTTCTAGGGTTTTAGCCTCTCTGATCTCGTGGTAGATCTACTCTTGTACTACCCATATCATCAATATTAATCAAGCAGGACGTAGGGTTTTACCTCCATCAAGACGGCCCAAACCTAGGTAAAACATCGTGTTCCTTGCCTCCTGTTACCATCCGCCTTAGACGCACAGTTCGGGACCCCCTACCCGAGATCCGCCGGTTTTGACACCGACAGTTTCCAAGATCCTTTCATCGCACCCTGGGCCAGCCAAACGCCTTGACATCCGCATGTTCAGTACCAACTGCAAGGTCCAACCCAAGTTCAACGAGTGGTTCTTATCCCCCGCCCTAGATTAGCTCGAGGAGCTCAGCTTTGAAGCTGGACGATGTCGCTCTATGCCGCCGTCTGTGCTCCGCCTCGCGCCAACGCTGCGCCGCGCCAGCTTCAGCTCCTGTTATCTTCCCCAGATTAATTCCACGCCCGCCCTTCTTCTCCCTCAACTCAAGCAGCTCGACCTCTTCGACGTTGTCATCTTGAAGAAGGCTATGCAGCACCTGCTCCGTAGTTGTACTGCGCTCGAGTACCTTCGTCTTGAGAAGATCCACGCGTTCATTAGCCTCCACATCGCCTTGACGAATCTCCGATGGATTTATGTGTCTTGCTGGCCCCGCAACAAGACATCAATTGGGAAGAGATCACTCCAGCTGTTCCACGTTATGGTCATTGAGAATGCGCCTTTCATTGAGAGATTGCTTGTGTTGGATCTAGAAGGCCCAACAAAAATCAGGGTCATTGACGCACCTAAATTGATAGTGTTAGTGCACTCGTCTGCCAAATTCTCCGAAGTCTTTATTGGATCCGTAATCGTTTAGGTACAACACTCATCTTCTTCTCCGTCTTCTTGAAATTCACATTTTTAAATTTCTTCTTGACGTATTTATGACCGTCTTCCAGAAAATTATTCCCACAAGCTTGACCCAGTCTATGCGCATAGTGAAGATCTTGGCAATAAAATCTATCGGCCCCAATCTGGATCAAGTTGTTGGATTCCTTACATGCTTTCTGTGCACGGAGAAGCTACTCATCAAGGTGAAACTTCTTTCCTATTAGTAAACGGTAATCACAACGTAGCTCAAATTTTTCGTAATTTTCCCAAATTACGATGACAAGTGTAGTGTTGAAAACTGCATCTATGCACTGCACCGAAAGAAATGTTTTTAGTATTTTTTTCTCATGTGATCACTTGCATCGTTTTTTTGTTGTACTACTATAGTAGCCTAGGCTAGTCATAGTGCAAAGTAAGTTAGACTACTCCAGTAACTCTATGGTTACCCTAAGAGCAAGTACTACCTTCGTCCTGGTTTATTCTTCTTATTTTGTAGTATCAAAATTTGACCATACATTTAACTGACAAAATGTTAATGCATGTCACTAAGAACTATATCGTTGGATTCGTATTTGAACATAATTTCAAATGGTGTAATTTTTAGTCACATGCATTGGCATTTTCTTACATAAATCTATGGTCAAAATTTTATACTAAATAAGAGGTGGTACAAAAGTGGGCTATAACGGCCCTCCATTATGTAGACCAAAACATGTGCCAAATTCACTTGTGATGCATTTGGCATCGATGCCCCTCCATTGCTCACCTGGTGCCCCAATCTAGATCACCTACTTTGCTTCGGTGCCAAATTAACTCACGCAGTGAAAAAACACTTGCGTGGGAGAGAGAGAGGACCGAGGCAATAAAAAAAATACTTGTTTGGGAGAGTGAGAGGCTGGTGTAGTTGGTTTGATTGATTTGTTTATACATGTGGGTCTGTGTGCACAGCGGTGCCAACTCTCTCACATCGCGAGAGCGGTGCCAAAATCTTTTGATTTGACATCGATGCATATTACGTGGCATACTTTTGCGAAATATGGCTTTGCCCATATAGTGGAAGGCAACAAATTCCCAAGCTCTTCACGTACTCCTAGGTAAATGAGAGGAGAGAGAGAGAGATAGTGAAAAAATATCAGTATCCAGCCAACCCTATTGTATGAGCGAATGATATTGGTACCTCTTGATGAAATGGCAATCTTATACAGCCAGCTGCTCTAATATGTTCTCTTCTTTTGCAGATAAAAAAAAGACCTGAAAGTGAAAAATGTGCTGCACTATAACAATCTCATCGAATGCCTTGATCTCCGTCTTACAGAAATTGATTTAATCGCCTACCGAGGAAGCACATTTGAGATTAAATTGGCCAGGTTCTTTGTTATGGAGGCAAGTGTGCTCAAGGAAATAAGGTTTGGCGTTCTCTAGCGCAACAATGAATGGCCTGCTAATCACCGCAAGCGTCTAAGCCTAAATGACAAAGTCTCCGCAGAAGCTGAATTTGTTTTTGAAACATCAAGTGGCCGGAGACTCGAAAAATTATTTGCCCATTAGTGACTTGTTAGGGCGGTGAATTTTTGTTTGTACGATAATGCTGCTTCCACCTAAAGTAACGAAAGTTCTTACGTAAACTTCCTAGTAATTCCCTCTTCGTAGGTGCAGCATTACTCCTAATATTTGTAATATCAGTTTGAAACTTGTAATATTGTCGTGTCCTATTCCTGTGTTTTCAAAATCCTGTGAATCAAACAGGTCCTAAGTTGGTGACGATGTTGTGCCTGCCATCTTTCACCAATAGCCGTCGGATCTAGATCTGACACATACAAACCAAACTTCTCCAGTTTTGCAAAAAGATGCCTGCACTTGTTCCCTATTTACAAACAAGTCCTTGTCTCTCATAATCAGCCTTATCTCCTCCCCACCACATCTAGTAGGCCATGGAAAAATCTGGCGCGATGGCCGCTG
Source organism: Triticum urartu (assembly GCF_003073215.2). Classification (NCBI taxonomy): domain Eukaryota; kingdom Viridiplantae; phylum Streptophyta; class Magnoliopsida; order Poales; family Poaceae; genus Triticum; species Triticum urartu. The sequence goes on from NC_053022.1 coordinate 475,183,009, forward strand.
CCGGCGCCGTCCACCCCCCAATCTTGATGTTCTATGCAATGCACGGGCATCTACGCACGGGAAATTATGTCAAACAGGACTAGTTGTAAGAAGGCTAGGTCTATAGCCATGATGATAGTGACTGCAGACGGTGAGGCTGACTATGGTATGCCGAACACGGCGCCTATACTCAGGTGTCATCTCCGGCGTAGGGTCTTGTCACTTCACTGTGAGGAGCAGCACGTAATATTTGACCAATGGATAGTACAGTGCTACTACATTGGTAGTACTACTACTACTAATACTAGCACCACCGTCTGGATTTAGTAGTACTACCACGTCCATCTGTATTTAGTATTTGACTAGCAATATCTAGTAATGCATGTCACAAAAAATGTAATACTCCCTCTATAAATAAATACATGGTGTCTTGTTTTATTCCTATCAGCGAGATAACTTAATGTCTTTTTGCTACTTAATAGGATTACATGCAATGAACTAACCAGTGCATGTGATGTTTGGTAGTCTCATGTCATTGAAAGCATGCACGGGCACGGAGGGGGACGCAGCTTCATTGACTTACTGCACCAGCCTTTGGGTGTATGACACGTGGGCCCAATGGGTGGCTGGCCAACCTGTCATATAGCCAAAGGCAGGTGCAGTAGAGGGGCGAGGAGTAGATGGCCAACACGCACGTGAATTCGATGCAGTCTGCACTTTTCATATAAAGGCTCCCGCCAGTCCAATCTATGGAATCCTACGCACCTACGCACCCAACGGCAAGAGTGATCACTCTGATTGCAAGATCAGTTGACTAGAAGCTAGACCCATGGAGGCGATGAGCGCGAGCATCAGCCGGCTGTGCCAAATGGTCCACGACGACGGCCTCCGGCCCGGCACCGAGGAACGTCTCCAGGTAGTGCTTGAGGCCGCTAGGGCAACGGGCCGCTTAGACGACAGCTTCGTCTCCTTGTTCGACGAGGTCCTCGTCGGCTTCCTCGACAAGTTCACCCTCGTCAAGAAGCTCACAGATGACCTTGACGTACGCCTCTAGCCCATGCGCCCAGGCTCTGCGATGCGTGCCACCCTCAACGGCCTATATGGTGACAACCTCTTCAACACACTGGTGGCCCTGCGACTGCCCGCCGTCGCGCTGGAGAATGTCCACCGCGAGGTCGCGCTCGCCGTGCAGCGCCTAGCGCAGCAAGACACCATTGACATAATCACCCACGTCTATGCGCAAATCGTCCACAAGGACTACTACATGCAAGAGGAGGGCGATAGGACGCTGGCCTTCTTGGACCACAGGGCAACCTTGGATGGAATTGTTTAGAAGCATGTTGAGCTTGCCGCCAACGCCGCTGCTCCTCACACGTCGGTTGGTGACCTAGTGCACTAGGGCGTGAGAATGTCATCGATGGATTCGTATGTATCTTTACCTTTCCGTCAAATCCATGTAGTAGTATATGGTACTACTAGTAATTATCTTACCTTTCACATCAACTTCATAATTTTCCTACGTACTCCATGCATGAACCGCGCCAGAACCAAACTTCTCATTACTCTAGGGAAAAATGTTATTTCTATCTATCGGTCGCGCCATGGAGCAGAACCAAATTTTACAAGTTACAAGTTCAAACGGAAAAGCCTGCTGTGTTCGCGTTGCACCCCCACACGGTTGGTCCGGCACGCTGCTTAAGGGGAAATGCGTGCTGTGTTGCATTTTCACTTACAAGTGGGACCGCAGTTGAGCAAAATGACTATCGGCAAACCCCCACCACGCCCACCGCGCGATGGCTGAGAAACAGGAGGGAGAAGAGATGGCTGTAGCATGGACTCTAAGAAAATTAGTATCAGATGGGACTCGTGTGGGTGGCGTGTGCCATACTGCTAGACATGAATGCTAGTTATGGCCCATGCCACCGCACTATATCCAGGTGCTGGTTACGTAGAACAAATTTCCTGGAGTCCATGCTCAGCCCTCCTCTATCTCTCTTCTCAGCCAGCCAGCAGACGCACGGAGCCCATCATCTATTTGCTCATATACGGTCCCACATGTCAGTGAAAACGCAAGAGGACCCACTGAACCTTCACATCTTTCACCTCGACGTGCGTGTGATGAAAAACAAATCCAATAAAGATCTTCGGTGGCCTCTTTTGGAGTTACTCAAGAGTAGTAAGATTCTATTTACAATTTAACCCAAGATGCACATCACGTGGCTTTAACTACCACTATATTTTCTTGCATGATACGACCTGGATGTTGGATGTCCCATGTGTCGGCAAAAGGAGGAAGAACTCGACCAAATCTTCGGTTGTGCTAACTTAAAATTTTATTGTGTAGAATGGATGCAAGTTTTGGTATTGGGAAGAAGAGTACAACGATATATTGATAGGGCGCAATTTAGTAGATGTTCTAGCACTTTTAGCTAGCATAGAGGCTAGAGCTGAGACTAGTGCACTTTTTGATAGAATAGAGGCTAGACATGTCTACTTCTTTACACTCGAAGAAGAAAGAAGCACGCAGGATTGAGCCTCTGTAGATCAATAATGAATGTATCGAGAAGGCACTAATCCAACTTACAGGAGCAGTTATGGAAGTTGGATATCTTCTAAAATGTATTCTTGTGGTTCTTGTTTTTCTAATCAAAATTTTGGTGATGTATTTCCATGTACCAAAAAATCAATGATGAAAAAAATATATGTGTTTGCAAAGAAAAATGTACGCGGCCGGGATGCGTCCGCGCGTTCGGCGCACGGCCACCGCATCCGAGAAATGGCCTGGACACGACCCCATTGCCCTACCCAAACGGACATAATCCGGGAAAAACGGAGGTCCATTTGGGGTCGTGCATTGGAGTTAGCCTTGCAAGTGGGACCGAAGTTGAGGAAACTGACTATCGGCAAACCCCCACCTCGCCCGCCGCACGATGGCTGAGTTAGAGAAACAACGAGGTTGAAGAGATTGGTGTAGCACGGACTCCAACAAATATGGTGTCAGATGGAAGTCGTGCTGGTGGCATGTGACGTACTCCTGGATGTGAATGCTTGTTCTGGCCCATGCCACCCTACTACTCCTACTACTTATAGTAGTAGTATCGAGGATTCGAGGTGCTGGTTGCGTACAGCGAACACATTAACATATGGCCCACCTCACACGATGGCCAAATTTCCCAGAGTCTGTGCTTGGTTAAAAAGTGTTCTTTGTGAGGATGGGTAGCTGGTCTCAAGTTTAAAACTTGTTGTATTACGTACGTAGATGTAGAGATAGTGCAGCATGTGAAGCTAGTACAAATAGTGTACTATTGTTGATTGGCCTCATCCGATAACCTGTTGCAATGCACGTACAATTATGTATTTGGAAAATATTTTTTTGCCTCGTCGCAGCACCCACTCAGAGAAGTGACTCGAAAGCCATTCATAAATTTAGTAAGTTTATCACAGGCATATCATTTTTATTACATACAACAGGTCATTAACCCACAACGACGGTGAGGATACATTATAAATACTAAAGTTTTCATCACACAACAAATCAGAAGCAATGAAATGAACTTCAACTCAACCAATCCTCGGAGTTGGAACGCTTGCTTTGAACCACAAGTGATTCGCTGGGAATGAACAGCTACTGTCAATCTCGAGACCAACGCGGGATTGATCATCCAGGCTGAAGCGACCTACTATATCCTGACCAGGGTAGGGAACCACCGCAGTGTCCGACGTATAGATATAGTTGCTTCTCATAAATGGTAGTAACGTTGTATCAATAGCTGTTGGATCGCCTTTCACCATCATTGGATAGTTTTGTCCAAGAAAGAGCGAGTTTGCTCCAAGACTATCAATACTGTACCAGTGAGAAGGTGTTGGCGCTAGCACAGTAGTATCCATCCTGAATACCATACAACGGGTGTTGGAATAGGTCCGGAGAGTGCGACCATGGGAGACAACACCTGCTTCCTTAGTAGTAACATCAGTAGTGGGCTGTATACAGACAAGAAGGGGTGATCCATCAGAAGTTGCCAGGCGCCACTGAGTATATCATCCCTCCTCGTCCTCATGCTCGTGATCATCACCATCGTCATCTCCCCCTTAGTTATAAAAATTTTCATGTACAGGTGGTGGAATGTCCACAGGACCTTGGAAACACAAGAAGAAGGTTAATTAGTAGAGAAGGGAAACTTGCTAACTCGCATGCATGTGGATGAAACAATTATAATTACGGTGGAAGACAAGCGTACCAAAACTACGAGGATCCCATGCAAAAATAGTGCCACGACTGGTGGCAGCAAACACAAGACCCTCGTATTCAATTACATCACAGTACACACGTGTGTACAGAAACTGATTTTTGAGCAATACCCATCCAGTCGAACCACGAAGGACGACAACAAACCTGTCGAAGATAGCAACAACTTGATAGTTCTTGTAATTCCAAGAGCGGTTGGGAACTCCAGAAATTGCTATCTTCCATAGACGATAGTCACCATGATCATATTTGAACGTACGTAGATCATCTGTGTGCTCAACCTCAGGGCACTCGGAGATTTTTGGAAATGGAATCCGCTGACGAGTGTAGACATTCACAAGTTCCCACTCGCGATTGTACCCAATATAAAAAACCCAATCTCCATTTGCGCCTGCCCAAGCCTTGCCCTCAAGCGATGGCATCTTAACATCATACATATCATTATCAAGCGACATCAACTTGCACAAGGCGAGGCTTCCCTCGTCCCCGCGCCAGTTAGCAGGGTCACGGCAAAGAAGATAGGGGAGATCAAACCGCTCCTGGACCCTTGGGTTCATTGTAATGATGATATTAGTTGAGTCGAGAATGTTCTTGAACGAACCTGCCATGCTAGCCGAGGTGATGACGTCGCACCGATCAATGAGTTCCCCCACCACGTCATCTTTCAGATCAGGGCAAGAATAACGGGGTCGTTTCCGGCTTGTTCCCTCCATGGAGAAGACGACCGAACAATGGCAAAAGGAAGGGTGAAGGCAAATGGAGGAGGGAGGAAGAGCGTGCGCAGAAGTTCCAAATCGAGAGGGAAAGGCAAAGAGTCGGTGGACGGTTGCTAGTTTGCCACGGTACACGAAGAGGCGCCCCAACCTACACGTCCTTTCGGAAATTGTACAAAAGGACTCGCCGTCGTCTCACTGACATGTTGGAATGGGACCACATGTCAATGAAACATGGTGTGTAATTTCTCGTGCAAAACACGATCTGGCCGCGTTGGCACGAGGTGCCGCATTAGTTATTGACCTTTATTTTTTAACATACAATCTGAGTGGATAGATCCTGTTGTCATCACACGTGAGCGGATATATAGGTGGGCTAGGTGGGCAGGCAGCAACAATCTAAGTGCTAAAAGAGTTGATCTCGAAAAAAGAGTTGATCCAATGCTTGGTTTTGTTTGGATTTTACAACTATGACCACTGGATAGAGTGAATTAATGGCTTACGTTCAAAGTTATTCTCATAGTACTATATAATGGTATAGGAACATGGAGAGATTTGGTTGATTTTATATCGCTGAATAATATAAAATATTATGAGTGCAGACGCTGCACCCCGAGGTTTGTAGCTCCTTCTCGGTCATCGGGAATCTATGTTCTTCCACTCTTTCGTTTAAGACATGAGCTTTGTTCATCCTGTTGCCGGCACGCGGGACATCTATATGCCTCCATGACACGCGGGACATCTAGCATCAAGGTGGCGTGTCATGCAAGAAAATGGAGATATGAAGTGCGTAAGTGAGTCGTGCACTTAGATGGCACCTAGTACTATGCAATATTGTTTCTCCTCGATGGCACGTGAATAGTGCACGTACTCAGTGAAAGAGCATGGGATGGTAGCCATGGACATGGTCGGCCCTTTTTGAAGAGAGTACTAATAAATACGTAACTTTGATGTGTCTCGTCAACTCGCAGAATGACGAGAAGCTTGCTCACTATGCCTTCTCCCTCGCTAATGCATGCGCGGTGGCTCGCAGCACGAGGAGAAACATTTTCTTACAAGCGGTGGACGTGCAACAGTTCATTTGGTGTCAGATTGCCAGAAGTAGTACCATCATTATTGTTTGACTTCCGGAAGAGGAGAAGAGCCAAGCGCAAGGTCACCTACTAACCAAGTACAGTACTACTATAGCCAAAGCTGCTCCACCTTTTTAGAGCATGGTTAATTAATATAGGCGGCTCTTGAAGCGGCGCATCATTTAGAGTGAGTACTCTCTTCGTAGGATCAAAGGAAGTGAAACAAAAGTTGGAGTGGATGCTAGATTGCCAATTTAAACATGATTACATAGGGAAAAAATCCTATAGCATTCTATCCTATGAATCAAACGACCAATGTAGGAAAATTATGAGGGGGGTCTCTCCAAGAGTGTTCCTTGGCTCGCACCTAGCATCACGGTGGTCGAACTTGGAGTCATTCATGTGGTACACGTGGCATCTCAGATCTGGTACTCCAATATTAGGTTGGCTCTATGTGATGTGGCAACTTCATATACTAACCGTATGATGGCTATACTACTACGGTACTCGCACTGCAAGAAGTGACTCGAAAACCATTCATAAATTGAGTCTATGACACGCATTTGCAAATGTACCTTTCATTACATACAACAAGTGATCAACACACAATGACAATGATGATACATGTTGGATTATAGATTATTTCCAACAAAACATTCTAGTAAATACTGAAGTTTTCATCACACAACAAATAAAAAGCAATGAAATGAACTTCAACTCAACCAATCCTTGGCGTTGGAAACGCTTGCTTTGAACCATAGGTGCTCTGGGAAGGGCCAGCTATTGTCAATATCGAGAGCAATGCAGGACTGATCATCCACGCTGAAGCGGCATATATCAAGAGAAGGGTAGGGAACCACCGCAATGTACAAGGTATAGATACAGTTGCTTCTCATAAATGGTAGTAATGTTGTGTCAACAGCAGCTGGATCACCTTTAACCATCATTGGATAGTTTGGTCCAAGGAAGAGCGAGTTCGCTCCAAGACTATCAACACTGTACCAGGGAGAGCGTGTTGGCGCTAGCACACTAGTATCCATCCCGAATACCCTACAACGGGTGTTGGAATAGGTCCGGAGATGGCGACCATGGGAGACAACACATGCTCCCTCAGTAGTAACAATCTCAGTGCACTGTATACAGACAAGAAGAGGTGATCCATCGGAATTAGTTACCAGCCGCCACTGAGTATATAATTCCTGCTCGTCCTCATGATCGTGATGATCACCATCGTCATCTCCCCCTTGGTTCTACAAATTTTCAAGTATAGGTGGTGGAATGTTCACAGGACCTTGGAAACACAAGAAGAAGGTTAATTAGTAAAGGGAAACTTGCTAACCCGCATGCATGTGGATGAAACAATTATAATTACGGTGGAAGACAAACGTACCGAAACAACGAGGATCCCATGCAAAAACAATGCAAAGAGTGGTGGAAGCAAACACAAGATCCTCGTATTTAATTGCATCATAGTACCCATCATCCGTGTATAGAAATTGATTTTTGAGCAATATCCATGGACGGATCATGGAATCAGTAACGAGGGCAACAAGCTTGTCGAATATAGCAACAACTTCATAGTTTTTGTAATTCCAAGAGCGGTTGGGAACTCGACAAATTGCTATGTTTCGTAGACGACAACCACCATGATCATTTGTGTGCTCAACTTGAGGGCACTCTGAGATTTTTGGAAGTGGAATCCACTGACGAGTATACACATTCACAAATTCCCACTCGCAATTGTACCCAATATAAACAACCCAATCTCCATTTGCGCCAGCCCAGGCCTTACCCTTAAGTGATGGCATCTTTACATCACACGTATCATTATCAAGCACCATCAACTTGCACAAGGAGAGGCCTCCATCGTCCGCGCCCATGTGAACATGGTTATAGCGAAGAAGATGAGGGAGATCAAACCTCTCCTGGACCCTTGGGTTCCTTGTAATGATGTTATTAGTTGAATCGAGAATGTTCTTGAACGAACCTACCATGCTAGCCGAGGTGATGACATTGCACCGATCAATGAGTTCCCCCACCACTTCATCTTTCAGATCGGGGCAACAATAACGGGGTAATTTCTGGCTTGTTCCCTCCATGGAGAATATGATCGAACAATGGTAGAAGGAAGGGCGAAGGAAAATGGAGGAGGGAGGAAGAACGTGCGATAGCAGTTCGAAATTGAGAGCGAAAGACGAAGAGTCGGTGGACAGTTGCCAATTTTCCACGGTACACGAAGAGGTGCCCCGGCCTACACGTCCTTTCGAAAATTGTACAAAAGGACTCGCCGTCGTCTCACTGACATGTTGGAACAGGACCACATGTCAACGAAACATGGTGTGTAATTTCTCATGCAAAATGCGATCTGGCCGCATTGGCCCGAGGTGCCGCATTAGTTATCGACCTTTATTTTTTTAATGGCGTGCCGTTCAGTTTTGAAGCACGACTAACTGGTTCTGTTTGCAGAGAAAATATAAACTACTATACCACTGCTCCACCTCTAGTACTAGTAGTATAAAAAGATATATAGGCTGGAGCTTCAGAGCTTTCTTGCTAATGGCTGGCCACTTGCTTCTCACACTATCACCCTCTCTCTATATCTAAAAAAGACGGCCTCTCTCTCCCTCCTCACTGGTGCTCACAGATCCGTCGGGGAAGAAAAGGACGTGCAGCGTTGACGCACTCGTCGTCGGCGAGCGAGGTCACGCACTGATGCACAAGGCCGTCCTCTCAGACCTAGCGCCCGCGCGGGATGGCCTCCGTCCCCAAGCTGCTCGCTGCCGTAGTGCGTGCGGAAGACGACGACCATGAGCGAAGCCACTTCCCGCCGACCCTCGGGTATGCTACCTCTTTTCGAACCATACCCTTGTTCTATTGCCCCATCTGCCATGTCGCTGCATCTGGATCTTTTTCCACTCCACCATCTTCCAATTTTCTATCCTCTACTCTGCTGGTCACGCAGACGAAAACCTTAATTTGCACTATTAAAGGAAACCCTACTTCATGCAGACTAATCCATGTCTGTGTTGAATAAGGAAAGGAAGGGAGACTGTACTGTCCAAGAGTAGGCATCGAACCCGCATCTAGGTTGAAAAGGGGGAAATTAGTAGCTAAGGAACGAGTCTCGTGTCTCTTTGTTGAAGAAGGGTAGACAGGCATGACAACGCAATAGAGAATGACCAGGTCAATCGGTTTGTTGTCCTCACATAGGAAAAAGGTGGATGAACATAACAAAAATGGGACATAATGTCATAGTCATAGGAACATGTATAAGTCATGAAGAAAGCAATAACAACATACTAAACGATCGAGTGCTAAGCTAACGGAATGGGTCAAGTCAATCACATCATTCTCCTAATGATGTGATCCCGTTAATCAAATGACAACTCATGTCAATGGCTAGGAAACAAAACCATCTTTGATCTACAAGCTAGTCAAGTAGAGGCATACTAGTAACACTCTGTTTGTCTATGTATTCACACAAGTATTATGTTTCCGGTTAATACAATTCTAGCATGAATAATAAACATTTACCATGATATAAGGAAATAAATAATAACTTTATTTTTTCCTCTAGGGCATATTTCCTTCAGATGCCCCGGAAGGCATCTCCTCTTTTGTCTTCGTTCATCGGTAACTTTACTTGGAGCTATATTTCTATTCGCCACATGATATGTGTTTTGCTTGGAGCTCTTGTATGATTTGAGTCTTTGCTTTTTAGTTTACCAAAATCATCCTTGCTGTACACACCTTTTGAGAGAGACACACATGAATTAGAATTTATTAGAATACTCTATGTGCTTCACTTATATCTTTTGAGCTATATAGTTTTAGCTCTACTGCTTCACTTATATCTTTTAGAGCACGGCGGTGGTTCTATTTTATAGAAATAATTGATCTCTCATGCTTCACTTATATTATTTTGGGAGTCCTTTAGAACAACATGGAAATTTGCTATTAGGCGTAATAACAACTTTCATACAAGTACATTGAATACTAAGAGAAGTTTGATACCTGATGATTGTTTTGAGATATGGAGATGGTGATATTAGAGTCATGCTAGTTGAGTAGTTGTGAATTTGAGAAATACTTGTGTTGAAGTTTGTGATTCCCGTAGCATGCACGTATGGTGAACCGTTATGTGATGAAGTCGGAGCATGATTTATTTATTGATTGCCTTCCTTATGAGTGGAGGTCGGGGACGAGCGATGGTCTTTTCCTACCAATCTACCCCCCTAGGAGCACGCGCGTAGTACTTTTTTTTGATAACTAATAGATTTTTGCAATAAGTATGTGAGTTCTTTATGACTAATGTTGAGTCCATGGATTATACACACCCTCACGCTTCCACATTTGCTAGCCTCTCTAGTATCACGCAACTTTTGCCGGTACCATAAACCCACCATATACCTTCCTCAAAACAGCCACCATACCTACCTATTATGGCATTTCCATAGCCATTCCGAGATATATTGCCATGCAACTTCCCCCCGTTCCGTCTATTATGACATGCTTCATCATTGTCATATTGCTTTGCATGATCATGTAGTTGACATCGTATTTGTGGCAAAGCCACCGTTCATATTTTTTCATACATGTCACTCTTGATTCATTGCATATCCCGGTACACCGCCGGAGGCTTTCACATAGAGTCATATTTTGTTCTATGTATTGAGTTGTAATTCTTGAGTTGTAATTAAAAAAGAAGTGTGATGATCATCATTATTAGAGCATTGTCCCAGTGAGGAAAGGATGATGGAGACTATGATTCCCCCACAAGTCGGGATGAGACTCCGGACGAAAAAAAGGAAAAAAAGAGGCCGAAAAAAGAAAAAGGCCCAAATAAAAAAATGAAATGAGAGAAAAAGAGAGAAGGGACAATGTTACTATCCTTTTTCCACACTTGTGCTTCAAAGTAGCACCATGACCTTCATGATAGAGAGTCTTATGTTGTCACTTACATAAACTAGTGGGAATTTTACATTATAGAACTTGGCTTGTATATTCCAATGATGGGCTTCCTCAAATTGCCCTAGGTCTTCGTGAGCAAGAAAGTTGGATGCACACCCACTTAGTTTCTTTTGTTGACCTTTCATACACTTATAGCTGTAGTGCATCCGTTGCATGGAAATCCCAACTCACTCACATAGATATCTATTAACGGGCATCTCCATAGCCCGTTGATACGCCTAGTTGATGTGGGACTATCTTCTCCTTTTTTGTCTACTCCACAACCACCATTATATTCCACCATATTTTTACACTTTTATATTATTTTGGGACTAACCTATTAACCAGAGGCCTAGCCCAAATTGTTGGTTTTTTCCTATTTTAGAGTTTCGCCGAAAAGGAATATCTAACGGAGTCCAAACGGAATGAAACCTTTGGGACCGTTATTTTTGGAACAAACGTGATCCAGGAGACTTGGAGTGGGTGTCAAGAAACAATCGAGGAGGCCACGAGGCAGGGGGCGTGCCTACCCCTCTGGCGTGCCCTCCACCCTTGTGGGCCCCTCTTTGCTCCACCGACCTACTTCTTCCTCCTATATATATCCATATACCCCGCAAACATCCAGGAGCACCACGAAACCCTATTTCCACCGCCGCAACCTTCTATACCCTAGAGATCCCATCTTGGGGCCTTTTTCGGAGCTCCGCCGGAGGGGGCATTGATCACGGAGGGCCTCTACATCAACATGGCCCCTCCGATGATGTTTGAGTAGTTTACTTCAGACCTTCGGGTCCATAGCTAGTAGCTAGATGGCTTCTTCTCTCTCTTTGGATCTCAATACAAAGTTCTCCTCGATTCTCTTGGAGATCTATTCGTTGTAATCTTCTTTTGCGGTGTGTTTGTCGAGATCCGATGAATTGTGGGTTTATGATCAAGTTTATCTATGAACAATATTTGAATTTTCTCTGAATTCTTTTATGTATGATTGGTTTATCTTTGCAAGTCTCTTCGAATTATCAGTTTTGTTTCGCCTACTAGATTGATCTTTCTTGCAATGGGAGATGTGCTTAACTTCGGGTTCAATCTTGCGATGATCGATCGTAGTGACACAAAGGGAAACGACACGTATTGTATTGTTGCCATCGAGGATAAAAAGATGGGGTTTATATCATATTGCATGAGTTTATCCCTCTACATCATGTCATCTTGCTTAAGGCGTTACACTGTTGTTATGAACTTAATACTCTAGATTCATGCTGGATAGCGGTCGATGTGTGGAGTAATAGTAGTAGATGCAGAATCGCTTCGGTCTACTTGTCATGGACGTGATGCCTATATACATGATCATACCTAGATATTCTCATAATTATTCACTTTTCTATCAATTGCTCGACAGTAATTTGTTCACCCACCGTAATACTTATGCTATCATGAGAGAAGCCACTAGTGAAACCTATGGCCCCCGGGTCTATTGTTTCCAATATAGTTTATTTTGCTATCTTTTACTTTCAATCTATATCATAAAAATACCAAAAATATTTATCTTATTATTATCATCTCTATTAGATCTCACTCTTGCAAGTGGTCGTGAAGGGATTAACAACCCCTTTATCGTGTTGGTTGCGAGTTTCTTATTTGTGTGTGTAGGTACGAGGTGACTCGCGCATGGTCTCCTACTGGATTGATACCTTGGTTCTCAAAAACTGAGGGAAATACTTACACTGCTTTACTGCATCACCCTTTCGTCTTCAAGGGAAAACCAATGCAGTGCTCATGAGGTAGCAGGCCTCCGGTTGCCCACCGAACCACAGCCCAAGAACCTTAAGGTATAATTTACTTATTCCACATGCATTGCTCTAGTTGCATGTGGGCTTTTTCCGCTTCGGCACTCGAATCTAGGTGTTGGATCAAATAGGAAAGTAGTGGGGAAAGTTGTATACCATGAATCTAGGGCGTGGTTCAAAGAGGAAAGGAATGGGGGCAAGTAGTGGGAAAATTTGTATAGGATGACAAATGCAGTACGCACATTTGTAACGAACTAATCGTTTGTTTTGGGGGACAAGGCTGTAGAGTTTGAGCAGGACTAGATTTGCTGGGCTCACATAGGGAAAGGTGTCTAAAGATAACAAAACTGGTACCAACACAAATATGCTCCTTGGTTGTTTGTTCTTTGTTGCAACAGACTGTGCATCACCCCAGTACATCGGTAGATGCACATGGTGCTGGTGCGTCCACTGTCCCGTGCAACTCTTTAGTTGTTGTTAATCTAAGTCCCTGTTTGGTTAAAAACTCCCTAGTCCCTACCTTCTTGGTTCCAAGGAGTAAACAAGGACTAGAGGTTACTAAATGACATGCTAAAAGACCATGTTACCCCTAGTAATGAACTTATAGAGACAAGGTGAGATGCATAGCAGGGGCAACTGTTGGAAAAAGTCCCAAAAAGACTCTCCCTCGGGGTCTTCTTTCTTTAGTCCCAAATTCCCACTTTTAGTCCCTAAAAGTCCCTCCTATTTGGTTTAGATGGGACTGAGACGGAGTTTTTTAGTCCCTCCACCAAAAGGTCCCTGTAAACAAACACCATCTAATAATGCCACTAGAAAATTGATGCAATGCCACAGTTAAAAGAAAATTACATGTTTAGCAAATTTTATTGTTAATATAATCTCTCTATTAATATTAATCAATGCCACTATTTGAGAAATGTACTTTCTTGATTTCATTCCCATTTAGATAAGGTAGATGCTTCTTTTTGTTAGCTTCTGTGTCATCCACCATTATTGACCACTAGTTGTTTCCTTTGCACGTCTGTGTAAACAGGGTTATCTACTTCACCTCGTTGCCATTGTGACCATTTGTTGCACTGCAGAAAACACTTTTGTTTTAAGAGTGTTTTGTGCAGTTCAACCAAAATGTCACACCGACAATGTTGCTTGATTGCTTGATCTTAGTGGAACTGCACAAGAGGAGATCTTACTTCCTATCCGTGTTGGCAAATTTGGTTCAGATCTTCTTCTTGTGAGTTGTTTGAATTTCGTGTCATGAGAGGTTATTACTAGCCTTCTTTCACATGATTCTGCAGTGTGCTTTCATATGTTGTGCTACTTGTACGGTAATGTTGCTTGATTTTAGTGAACTGCACAAATGGAGACAAGACTTCCAATCTGTATGTGCACCGTAATATCCCACTGTGGTAAGATAAGGATATTTCAAAACTGTTGGCCTTTATTTTGCCACTTTCATCAGAAAATTAATGTCATTGTTTAGTGCTATACTTGTGCAACCTAATTGACATGCCAAATCTTACATTGAAGGTTAAGCTTATTTGTTATTAAACAAAGTGATGAAGGGGAAGAACAAGCAGAAGAAAAACAAAAATCAACTCCCGGTGCTATAATGAAGCACTGGAACTATGATGACACAAGTAATGATATAGTTTTGCATCTTAATTTATTGCTATGGCTAGAACGAGCAATTGTTTTGCCACTGATTTGATGCCACTCTTAATGTACTACATAATTATCTCTACTTGTGCAAACAGGGATCTTCTTTGAAGATACCATCACTACAAAAAAGTACACTTCTGTGATGATACGTGCTTGTCACAGTAGGTCGCTTTTTTGTCATGAATGTACATCCATGACAAATTTAAGACAGAATTAAGATAGTCAGACATGTGCTGTCATAGAAGTGTTCCATGACATAACCAAAATTATCATCACGGAAGTGTCCACTTCCATGATGATAAATCGCGCGTCACAGAAGTGCTTTCGTCAAGGGTGACCGACACATGGCATCCACCGTAACGAAACGTCGTTAAGCTATCGGATCGGGTTTTGGATCCGATAACCCGTTAACAGCCCCGACCAATCGGAAATTTCCACGTGTAAAATTCTTATTGGCTGGACGAAACACGTGTCACCTCGTCAGTGAGTCAGATAGGCACGTATGATACGTTGACACGTGGCATGGCCCAACAGAGGCCCATTCCTGTGAAAAGGCCAACCTTGACTTGGTCAAAAGGTGGCGGGCCGGCCCATGGAAAGCCTGTTAACGGCTTGTTCACATATAGCCCATTTACAGCCCGCTAACCCAAGGCCCATTACGCCCTATCCGAATTAGGCCCAGTAGCGTCATCTAGGCCATCCAATATGATTCCAGCCCGTTTTCACTTCTGGCCCATGTATGGCCCATGACGTCTTTCGGCCCATATGAGGCCCTATGTAACTCTTGGCCTATTAACGGCCCATGGTGAAACTGGCCTGTAATGAACAGTGTATCACATTACACCCATTAACGACTCGTGGTGAAACTGGCCCGTAATGAACAGTGTATCACTTTATACCCATTAACGGCCCGTTATTCCGTTGGGCCGTTTCCAGCCCATGTTATGTTTCGGCCTTCTCAAAGCCCATTTATTCTTGGGCTCATTTCCTGCATTCGTTTACTTACGGCCCGTTACTGTCATTTTCTGCTTGTGGGCCAAATTCAGCCCGTGGTTACAGTAGGCCCATTTGTGGTCCCTTAATACGTTGGGCCGTTTTCATAGCGTCATCAAATACGGCCTATTAACGATGGCCCGTTACGGTCGGCCCATGAACGGACGATTCCATCTCAAGCCCATTTACGGCCATAATGCGGCCTGTTATTGGCCCATGTTTGGCCAATCAATCATACGACCCGTATAAGGCCCATTGATGATATGGCCCGTAGAAGGCCCATTGTTTCTACGGCCCATAGAAAGCCTACTGTTTCTACGGCCGTAGAAGGCCCACTGTTTCTACGGCCCGTAGGAGGCCCAGTGTCACTACAGTAAATATTAGCCCATGGTTATTGTGGCCTAGTTTTAAAAACTAGGTTATTGCAGCCACTAGTTAACTGCAGAAAAAGAACTGCAATCACTACAAGCAAACAAATAAACAAGACAACTAGGAAATAAATAAGCAAGAAACTAACGCTAGGCTATCACGGCTATCACACATATTACATCCACTGGGCATCAAAGTTCGCCACCAGTGCAAATATAGGGAACAAAGCAGCATATCATATACACTGGCTGTCAAAATTGGCCACCAGTGCAAATAAACGCGGCAGCAAAACAATATCATAAAAGAAGAGCTCAAGAAACGTTATCCTGATCCACCATGCTGGCAATAAGCTTAGCAAGCTGATTAGCTTTGTCCTGTTTGGCACTAAAATCCTCCAACGCTTGCTGTTGCACCAGAAAGTATGCATCTGAATGCTCCAGGGACTTCCGCAGTCCTTCTGCTTCTTGTCGTAGCACTGCTGATCGATGTCTTTCAGCTTGTAGTTGAGACTCAAGAAACCGAACTGATTCAGACAGTGAGTTTGAATAGCTTGTGCAAGCGGTAGTGGCCAGTAACTTCAACACTAAACCAAGACAGGATGTGTCACTATCCTGAACCTTATCTGCATTACTTCCTTTACCGTTGCTTAATAAGGCACTCTTCCCCAATATTCTGTCAGCATTCTAAAAGAAGAAACAAGCAGACACATAACAAGTTTAGCATGTACTTGTATATGAAACTCATTTCGGTGAACCAGTTCATTAGTAAGGTGGACAGGATTAATCTACCAAGTCTTCTATTGCTAAGTACTAGTACATAATAAAAGCATCAAACAAACATATATATATGTCCTATGGTAGCAATGGAATCTTAAATTAGAACAGTTGTTCTTCAGGTTTAGGCACTTGTTCTACATGAAGTAGGTATAGTAAGACGCAAGAATATAATAGTTAAATATAGAAAATGAGCTCATAGACCTTACCACATTCTTGGTTCAGGACCAGTATAGAACAAGACGTTCCCAGTCATCGTCCAGTAAATGTGTCTCAGGAGAACGTAAGGGAATTTGATGAGTTTCTTTGCCGGTGAAGTACGTTTTCTTCAGGTAATTCCAATACTGCCACCAAGCATTCTTGAATATAGCAGAGGTATTAGCACAGGTTACCTCATCCCGAGTTTCGAAATCAGTCCTTCTCTATAGAGAAAAATGGGAAAATTTGCTGTATTATAACCATCATGGAGGTAGGATGTATGAGACGCAGCAAAGTAATTGCCATTAATAACATTACTTACACATAACTCCTGGACAAACACCTGCAACTGGCATTTTCCTTCACCTTCAGTATAATATTTCCAAGATGGGAAGATACGCACATACGATTTAACAACATCAAATGCGATAGATGCCAAACTACCACTAGCTGGTTGTGCTTCCTCCACAGGAATAGGCGTACTAACTGGTGGAGTTGGGGTTCGCCGTGATAGTACTGGCACTTTGGGCACTGGAGCTGCCTTACTAACTGCTCTTGTTTGGGAGCTCTGTGGTGGAGATGGTGCCGTGTCAACATGAACTGGCACTGTCCATCGTAGTAGGGTTACAATCTGCGAGAGTTTGGGTTATGTGTGGTAGGGCTGGTTCTTGTGCATGTATAACCGGGGTGCTATATCCACCAAGAGTTAGCACTTATTTGAAGACCGTGTTTTTAGTCCGCTAGATATTGGCATCACCCGCTCCAATTCAAATGGCTGATAAACAGGAAACATAGTTGAATGTACAAACATTGTATGAGATATAGATGCAATAGATAGTGTGGAAAAAAGAGGGCATGAAATAGTTGACATGTATATTGTTTAACTAAAACGGATAGCATGACATAATTTCACATATATGATGTCTATCTAAACTGGATAGCATAGCATAACATAATTCAAAGATATGATGAACAACTAAACAGGATCGCATGACATAATTCACCTACAAGTTAGTTAAGTAATCAGGATTGTATCATTCAATTCACATATGTGATTTATATGCTAAACATAGGGCATTCGATATGATGTCTGAACTAAGAACATGGTGTTGAATATTGTGTATATGATGTCTAAACTATGCAATGCAAGACACCGTATGCATGATATGAGCAGTATAACCGTGCCAAGTTAGAGCATACACCTCAGTGGGGGAATAGGACTGGTCATATGTCTCTGAATCCATCTCCGAGGAGCTATCGGGACCTAATAAGAGATCTTCTTCGACAGGTAGCACTGTCTGCTCTGAAGGCCTTGTTTTCACTCCAGATTTTTCCATCTCCCACCCAAATGGCTGATTCACAGGAAGAGTAGTTTAATGTACAAACATTGTCGACAAATGGAAATGAAATGAAGAAAAGGATGGGCAAGATATCATTCAAATATATGATGCCTGGTTAAACAGGATGGCATTGCACATTTCACATATATTATGGCTGGCTAAAAGACATGAGACTGCATAATTCCCATATATGATATAGAAACTAAACAGGTGCCATTACGGAACATGTCTAAACTAAGCAGATGACATATATGATGTCAAAAGTAGGCACTGCAAGGCAACATATGCATGATATGACTAATATCATCATGCCAAGGTAGAGCAAACACCTTGGGGGGTAAATAGGAGTGGTCAGGGGCGTCCGAATCCACCTCAGAACAGATATCTTCCTTTGGATTACAATCTGGAGAGGGGTGGGGAGGGTTTTCCATTGAACCAACCATGGAGCGATGTCTGCATGACATTGTATTGCCGCGCAAAACTCTTCTCTTTTTCTCTACGTGTTCAGCATGACTGTGTACAATATCTGACTTGCATACAAAAAAATATGCTGAGATTATGTAAGGGGAGCATGCAGAAATTTAGAGTAATGGTAACAACCAGTGGATTGATGTTTTTTCGTTGAACCAAAATAGCCCTAATGGATCCACGTGAATGTATAGTAATAAGTGATGCAACAAGTGTACAACCTCTTTGCCGTACCCGTGTCGACCTCAGCATCATTGGGTTGGTCGCTGAAGCAGTTGAGGCAGAGGTGGCTGTCGGAGGTGTGGAGGAAGATCTGAGGAATTTGTAGACGGCGTCTAGGGCACTCCTCTATTGTGATGGATCGTTCTGTCGTTGGAGCAGCTCCGGTGAGCCGTAAGACATCAAGGCTGAAGCAGCACAAGACAGACATCGTCAATCTCAAGTGGGATTCTAATAGCATCTCTAATAGATGATGTAAAATGGATGTAAAATTAACATCACCAAAATCCACCTGACTACAACAGATGAGGTAAAAACTGTTGACTCTAAACTTAACCGTCGAAACTGAAATTTACTGTGGAATCTAAATGCTACTGTCGAAACTGAACGCAATGGTAGAAGAGAGGCACTTGACATGTAGTTTAGGGAGGGCCTACGGTTCATCTTCAACCTGCACCCCCTTGAGCCGCCAGCCGCCACCGTCCGAACTGCCGGCCCCAGCGCCGCCTCGCCGCCCCGGAACAACTCACCACCGCCACCCCGGCTAGCCCTCTAGGCCCCCACCCCCCCACCCTAAACCCTAAGATAGATAGTGGGGTAATTCTCCAGCGAGCCCCCGTCCCTGATGCGGGTGGTTCTTCCTTAACTCCGGCGAGGCCCCCCCCCAACCCATGAAAATCGACTGACCCAAAAGTCGATTCAGTCGACTGAAGTCTTGCTTAATCGGAGCAGAGCAGCAGCACGAGCGACGGGGAGAGCAGCAGCAGCTGGGCGAGCGAGCGATCGAGCGAGAGACGGAGCAGCAGCAGCAGATCTGGCTGGTATGGACGCCACCGCCGAAGGGGCCTCGCACTGGGGGAGAGCCGCCGTGGAGATGTCGCCCGCGGCGCCGGCTTCATGGGGGTGCGGAATGGAGCACCGTCGGCGTCGGGAGGTCGAGTTAAGGAGAAGGTGCGATGCGATGAGTGTACAACCTCTTTGGTGGCAGCGAGTAGGCCTCGGCTTCGTCCGAGGAGTCGGTGAGGATGCTGCGGTTCCGGTGGAGCAGGTTAAGGCGACGCTATGGGGATAGAGCAGCCACGATAGACAAGGCGATCGTCGGAGCAGCTCCTTGGAGGTGGAGGACGGGGCGGCTGAACCGGCGGGATGGCGAGATGGACGACGGATCCTCATCCAGGGAGGTGGACGAGGGACGTCGAGCTGTTGCGGTGGACGACCTCGTCGGGGAAGAGGCTCCGGCTGGGCAGTGGTGACGTGGCGGACGGAGGAGGGTGGGGTTTCGCGGCTGGAGCGGAGAGGTTATGGCGGCCTGGGATTTCGAATGGCGAAAAGGGGGCGATGGGAGGGGGTGAAGCATGACTTAGGAACGCGCTTTTCCAAAATGTAGGGTGTGTTACAAAAGAACCCCCCACCGATTTGAACTAGCGGCCCTTTCGGTTACAAGGGGGATTTCCCGTGTCAGGATTTGGCAGCTGGAGGGAGTTTTTGCGTGCGTTGTAATTTCGGGATAGCAAGATGCAGGTTGTGAAGGCGCCAGTTTTGGGAGCACGATATCTGAATTTTCGGGATATAACAAGACGCGGGTTGAATTTTAGGGACAAGCCTAACGTGTAGTAATATTGTACTTGTACGTACCAAATCAATTTGCACTTCCCTCAACCAAAAAGAAAACAAAAAAATAAAACTATTCACACCACACAAAGAGAGAGTCTTGCCCCGTTTTACTATACAGATGCTATTCAAAGCTAGTACTCCCTCCTTCCATCTATATAGGGCCTAATGCGTTTTTCGATGCTAACTTTGACCAAATATTAGAGCAATGATATATTACATGCAACTTACACAAAGCACACCGTTAAATTCGTCTGTGAAAGGTTCTTTCAATGATATAATTTTCACATTGTGCATGCCATGTACTATTAATCTTGTCAATAGTCAAAGGCGGTCTTAAAAATCTCATTACGCCCTATATAGATGGAAGGAGGGAGTATGAATCCATGTTATGTCCGATTAAATTTTTTCGCTTGCTGTATAATGCATGTAACCTACTCATACCAACATTTTAGTGCATTCCAAATGTCTATACTACCGCTGCAATTCGAACTAAATTTGAATTCGTTTCTCTATTTCAATAAGAATCTACAATCATGATTGTTGCCAACTTCAACCATCATAGTTTCCTTGCTATCCGCCAGATATAAACCAGACGGCCTATAATGCAGGATGGCAGGCACACCATCATCAACAACTCCGTTTTTTATAAGCGTAGAGATAAAATATATTAAATGTAGTATAACATGTTCATAACCACACCATGTGTATCACCGTTATATATATATATTCACACATCCGTCGGTTTGAAACACTATGATAAATTCTTCAAATATCTGAATTCGCTTTTTATAATGAAGTATATATGATCTCTATTCGTCTTTTACACCCACACAACCCTCTTATCTTTGTAGCTAGCGCTAACTTTCTCTTGCGCATGCACACGCCCGCATCCCTCTCACCCTCCCTCAACATTCTCTAGCTCCATCGCGCAAATTCGTCCTTTCACTTTAGGTCGTTCACCCACGGTGTGTGTAGGCCCCCAGCTCCTTCTTTACGGCACACATCGATCGATATGCCTCTCTTGCCAGGTGTGCCTAGCACAAACACAAGCTTCCCCTCTTCTCTTGTCTCCGTCCATGCCTCACTCCCACCACTCTTTTCATCGTTCTCGTACTCGCACACTCCTCCCCCTCGATATAGTATCCCTCTCGTACCACCTCCTACATGCATCCCTCTCTCTCTATCCTTCTCCTCGTGCCTCATTTTTGCTAACACACACATGGATGTATACCGATCGATCTCCCAACATATACCTAGATCAACTTTAAATACCCCACCCCCATCGATCGATGTACCTCACAAGTTATGTCTCTCCTTTCTCTTACAAAGGGTGATTGATCTTCCTATGTAATTACGTCTGCTTACCACAGCCACATCGTCACCCTCATCATTCGTGCATGCCTCCTGACCCGTCTCTCACACGCACGTACACAGACAACAAGCAGCCATCTCCTCTGTTATTGATATTGCGGGTGTGCCCTCCGTTTGTCTAGCAAGCCTATCCCACCATTTGTTAGAAGCAACTCCACTACCACCCCCTCCAACACTCTAGCTCTGTCTCTCTCTCAACCTTATTCATCTCCTGCACATATGCATGGATGCCGATCGATCTCCCTTAATACATGAGGCAGACCGATCTCCTTAATACATGAGGTAGGCCTCTCTCCTCCTCCACACATATACCAGCCATTGTACCTCTATAGTTAATTGGGGGGACGTTGCTGCCAATGAAAGCATGGATCAATTTTAATTTAACACCTTCTCACAACTTTGTCTTCAGTTGTGATGTAATTATTAGCTCTGATCTGCTAATAATGGACATGCATTAGCAAGGAAGTTAGTTTTTTATTGTTTCCGAAAGAGCATCGATGGCAAGACACGCGAAACAAAAGCTGAAAGCTCACACCATTGTACAATTTCATGTCGCTGGAAAATTATTTGTATAGTACGTCAATTATGTAAACAAATGATGGAAGCTTGATAGCCATGCACAAAATTATACTCCTTCGTTCCTAAATATTTGTCTTTTTACAAATTTCAAGCGGGCATATTTTAGAGTGTAGATTCACTCATTTTGCTTCGTATGTGTACTCCCTCCGTTCCTAAATATTCTATTCATCTTAACAGAGATTTCAACAAGTGACTACATATGGAGCAAAATGAGTGAATCTACACTCCAAAATATGTCTATATACATCCGTATGTGCCAGTCCATTTGAAATCTCTAAAAAGACAAATATTTGAGTAGTCACTCGTTGAAATCTCTAGAAAGACAAATACTCTGGAGTATATTTAAGAACCGAGGGGGTAGTGCACAACCGCATGGGAGACTCAGCCCGGTCGTTGCGCCGCATTAATAGTGAGTAATGAGCAGTCAAATCATAAGGCCCACCTTTCGCACTGTAAGTTGCTCTGAAGAAGCAACCATCAATATGCTCTTCTTTGAATCCGATCATACTACTCCATCCGTCACTGTTTATACAGCACGCTTTAGAAAAAAGAAAAAAATCTGTGGGACCAAGGCGACTAGCAATCGGCCTGAAAAATAACATTCGTAGTTATAGCACGGCGTCTATTACTAGAGGGAATAATGCGTACACACATGCATGCAGTGCTTCCACCCCGGGTACACACATGCATGCACTCCGTAGTAGTACAGTACATGTAGAAAAGCAAGATACCATCGACATAATCACCCACGTCTACGCGCAAATTGTCCACAAGGACTACTACATGCAAGAAGAGGACGATAGGACGCTGGCCTTCTTGGAGCGCAGGGCAACCTTGGACGGCCCTTTTCAGAAGCACGTTGAGCTCGTCGCCAACGCCGCTGCTCCTCACACGTCGGTTGGTGACCCGGCGCACTAGGGCGTGAGGATGTCGTTGAACGTTGATGGATCTGTATGTATTTTTATCTTTCCGTCAAATCCATGTAGTAGTATATGATACTAAAGTAATTATCTTACCTTTTGCATCAACTTCATAATTTTTGTACGTACTCCATGCATGAACGGCGCCAGAACCAAACTTCTCATTACTCTAGGCAAAATCGCTATTTTCTATCTATCGATCGCGCCATGCATTAAGAAGAACCAAATTTTACAAGTTACAAGTTCAAAAGGAAAAGCCTGCCGTGTTCGCGTCGCACCCCGACACGGGGGAGGTTGGTCCGGCACGCCGCTCAAGCAGGAATGCATGCGGTGTTGCATTTTCACTTACAAGTGGGACCGCAGTTGAGCAAACCGACTATCGGCAAACCCCCACCTCGCCCATTGCGCGATGGCTGAGAAAACAGGAGGGAGAAGAGATGGCTGTAGCACGGACTCCAAGAAAATTGCTATCGGATGGGACTCATGTGGGTGGCGTGTGCCATACTGCTAGACGTGAATGCTAGTTATGGCCCATGCCACCCCACTATATCGAGCCTATATCGAGGTACGTAGAACAAATTTCCTGCAGTCCGTGCGCAGCCCTCCTCTAACTCTCTTCTCAGCCAGCCAGCGGACGCACGGAGCCCATCGTCTGTTTTCTCCCATGCGACCCCACATGTTAGTGAAAACGCAAGAGGACCCACTGAACTTGCACATCTTTCCCCTCGACGTGCTGGTGATGAAAAACAAATCCAATAAAGATCTTCGGTGGCCGCTTTTGGAGTTACTCAAGAGTAGTAAGATTCTATTTACAGTTTAACCCAAGATGCACATCTCGTGGCTTCGACTACCACTCTATTTTCTTTCATGACACGACCTGGATGCTGGATGTCCCACGTGTCGGCAAAACGAGGAAGAACCCGACCAAATCTTCGGTTCTGCTCTCGAATTAGACTAGTTGTGCTAACTTAAAATTTTTATTGTGTACTCCCTCCGTTCCAAAATACCTGACTTCCATTTGTCCAAAAATGGATGTACCTATATACTAAGACATGTCTAGATACGTATATATTTTGACAAATAGAAGGCATGTATTGTGCAACGGAGGGAGTAGAATGGATGCAAGTTTTTGTATTGGGAAGAAGAGTACATCCATATATTGATAGAGCGCAATATAGTAGATGTTCTATCACTTTTAGCTAGCACAGACTCAAGATCGAGCCTCCGCAGATCAACAATGAATGCATCAAGAAGGCACTAATCCAACTTACAAGAGTAGTAAAATGTTTTCTTGTGGTTCTTGTTTTCTTTGGTCTTGCTTTTCTAGTCAAAATTATCGTTGGAGTTCGTGCAAAACGGAGGTGCGTTTGGGGTCGTGTGTTGGAGTTGGCCTTACAAGTGGGACCGCAGTTAAGGAAACCGACTATCGGCAATCCCCCACCTCGCCTGCCGCGCGATGGCTGAAGTTAGAGAAACGACGAGGTGGAAGAGATTGCTCTAGCACGGACTCCAAAGAAATAATATGGTGTCAGATGGATGTCGTGGTGCTGGCGTGTGCCATACTCCTGGACGTGAATGCTTGTTCTAGCCCATGCCACCCTACTACTCCTACTACTTACTCCTACTACTATATAGTATACTAGTATCGAGGATTCAAGGTGCTGGTTACGTACAACGAACACATTAACATATGGCTACAGTAAAAACACCCGCCCGACGTGCGAAGCATGTGAAGCTAGTACAAATAGTGTACTACTATTGTTGATTGGCCTCATCCGATAACCTGTTGCAATGCACGTACAATTATGTATTAGGAAAATATTTTTTTGGCTCGTCGCACCACTCACTCAGAGAAGCAACTCGAAAGCCATTCATAAATTTAGTAAGTTTATCATAGGCATATCATTTTATTACATACAATAGGTCATCAACCCACATCGACAATGAGGATACATTATAAATACTAACATTTTCACCACACAACAAATAACAAGCCATGAAATGAACTTCAACTCAACCATTCCGCGGCATTGGAAATGCTTGCTTTGAACCACAAGTGATTCTCTGGGACGGGCCATCCGTTGTCGATCTGGAGACCAACGCAGGACTGATCATCCAGGCTAAAGCGGCCTACTATATCAGTACCAGGGTAGGGAACCACCCAAATGTCCAAGGTATAGACACGGTTGCTTCTCATAAATGTGTCAACAGCAGTTGGATTGCCTTTGACCATGATCGAATAGTTTTGTCCAAGGAAGAGCGAGTTTTCTCCAAGACTATCAATTCTGTGCCAGGGAGAAGGAGTTGGCGCTACCACACTAGTATCCATCCCGAATACCATGCAATGGGTGTTGGAATAGGTCCGGAGAGTGCGAACATTGGAGACACCTGCTTCCTTAGCAGTAACATCATCAGTGGGCTGTATACACACAAGAAGAGGTGATCCATCGGAATTAGTTGCTAGGCGCCACAGAGTATATGGGCGCTGCTCGTGATCATCACCATCGGCATCTCCCCCTTGGTTATAAAAATTTTCATGTATAGGTGGTGGGATGTTCACAGGACCTCGGAAACACAAGAAGAAGGTTAATTAGTAAAGGGAAACTTGCTAACCCGCATGCATGTGCATGAAACAATTATAATTACGGTGGAAGACAAACATACCAAAAGTACTAGGATGCCATGCAAAAACAGTGCCATGAGTGGTGGCAGCAAACACAAGGCCCTCGTATTGAATTGCATCACAGTACTCATCCGTGTACATAAACTGATTTTTGAGCAATATCCATCGAGTCGAACCAGGAAGGACGGCAACAAGCTTGTCGAAGATAGCAACAACTTGATAGTTGTTGTAATTCCAAGAGCGGTTGGGAACTCAACAAATTGCTATCTTCCGTAGAAGACAGTCACCATGATCGTATTTGAACGTGCGTACATTACCGGTGTGCTCAACCTCTGTGCAGTGTGCTGAGATTTTTGGAAGTGGAACCCGGTGACGAGTGTACACATTCACAAGTTCCCACTCGTAGTTGGACCTAATGTAAACAACCAAATCTCCATTTGCGCCCGCCCAAGCCTTGCCCTTAAACGATGGCATCTTAACATCGTACGTATTATTATCAAGCGGCATCAACTAGCACCGGGTGAGGCCTCCGTCGTGCCAGCGCCAGTCATCAGGGTCACAATGAAGAAGATAGGGGAGATCAAACTGCTCCTTGACTCTTGGGTTCTTTGTAATGATGTTAATAGTTGAGTCGAGAATGGGCTTGAACGAACCTTCCATGCTAGCCGAGGTGATGATGTCGCACCGATCAATGAGTTCCTCCACCACGTCATCTTTCAGATCGGGGCAAGCATAACAGGGTCGTTTACGGCCTGTTACCTCCATGGAGAAGATGATCGAACAATGGCAGAAGAAAGGGTGAAGGGCTGAAGGAAAATGGAGGAGGGAGAGGAAGAGTGTGCGACAGCAGTTCCAAATAGAGAGGGAAAGGCGAAGAGTCGGTGGACGGTTGCGAGTTTGCCACGGTTCACGAAGAGGCGCCCCGGCCTACACGTCCATTCGGAAATACTCCTACTACTCGCCGTCGTCTCACTGATATGTTGGAACGGGACCACATGTCAACGAAACATGGTGTGTAATTTCTCGTGCAAAATGCAATCTGGCCGCGTTGGCCCGAGGTGCCGCATTAGTTATCGACCTTTATTTTTTTAATGGCGTGCCGATCAGTTTTGAAGCACGACTAACTAGTACTGTACACAGAGAAAATGGGTTGTATTTGTCCTCCACGGTTTAGAGGCTAACTTGTGGGCCTAGGAAGTTGACGCGTACACAATCAGGAGATGATTGTACATGGAGAGGATGACAGCAGGGACCCGCCAAGGTCATGGCAGTACGCAAGCAAGTGCCTCCTTATTTCAAGCCAACAAAAAAATGGCTCCTCCTAGTGGATTTTTGACATCTGGGTCCCATGCCATTGTCAACGTAGTCAATAAACGAGAGAATTGCACAACGAGCGGCTGACACCAGGGACCCAGCAGCTCGCCCAGTTATTTTTGTTTTGGGTTAATTTGATAAATGCCACTCCAAATCTGGTGACTCCGAGAAATGCCACCGCAATTTCCAAACTTTGAAAAATGCCATTTCATGCCATTTCTAGTGGCATTTTTCGAAGTCTGGAGTGGCGTTTTTCAAAGTTTGCAAACTGCAGTGGCGTTTTTCAAATTTTGCAAAAATTGCAGTGGCATTTTTCAAAGTTTGGAAATTGCAGTGGCATTTTTATGAATCACCATAATTGGAGTGGAATTTATCTAATTTGTTTTTTAGATGGAAGCAGGGTGTCAACTGGGCTGTGCGGGACACTCTGGCCTGTCTAGACAGCCTTTTCTTTTATGTTTACCACAGACCGGCCCAGTAGTTTTTTTTCTTTCTGAAAATGGCTAGCCCAGTTCTTTTGTGATTTGTCAAGTAAGTCACTTTATCAGGCCTGTTCAGCTGCAAATCTTTCAAGACGAGGAGAGCTTCATTCGGCTGGCCGAGAAAATGGCCTATCAGTAATGAGAAATGGGTTGTACATTTTTAAAACACATCAAACCGACATTATTTTCAAATATCTTTTTTTCATTTCGAGATTTTAAATTGCATTGATTTTTAGGCGTGGAAAATTTATTGGATTTTATATTGATATACATTTATTTTTAAAATCAGTCTGAATGTGAGTTGAAATTTCGGGATTAAAAACAGTTCTGACCGCACCGACATATGCAAAATTTTGTATAATTTTTTAACCGTGGCCACAATATGGGCTGTAATGCTAACATAAAGAATATGGGCTCCAAAAAACTCGTAAGAATTAGCAAATGAGCTGTAAATTATTTGAGATAATGGCAGATGGGTTGTATGCTATTTTCCACAGATTTGAGGCTTTCCACAGATGGCCTGTACAGTGTTGGATGTCCATCCAATGGCCATCGTGCTTCTTCAATCTCTGCTCTTCCTGCTCCAGCCGCTCAAACAAGCGCCGGCGGGACTGCCTGCTCCCTCCTCCCCACGGGCGGCTGTGCTCCCGCGCAGGCCTCATCGCCCCACCGTACTCCCATCGCTGGCCTAGCCATCCCTCTACTCACCCACACCTGCTGTTATTCTCCGGCGACGGCAGAAAAACTAGTAAACCCTCGTACAGTCGTACTCCCCTCCGTGTGGGAAACAAAAACAACAGTCGAGTCTTCCCTGCCTCCGTGTCGTTCCCTTCCTAGTCCTCGCCGTCGTCCACCGCCCTGGGTCTCTCGGCGTGGCGTGGTCATCGTGGTCAACGACTGACATGCATCTGAAGTGGACTGTACGTGGAGATGCTGACAGCTGGGTCCACGGCCGCACGCAAGGAAATGCCTCCTTATTACGCGCAAAATAATGATTTCCTCCACCTGACATCTGGGACCCACCGAAACGGCCTCTGTATTTCATGAAAAAAGTTACCGCCACTGACAGCTTGGACCCACCAGCTATATCTTCGCACGCAAGGAAGTGCCTCCTTATTACGCACAAAAAAAATGAATACTCCCCCTGCTAGCTGGGACCCAGTATAGTGGGCCTACTAAGTTGACGGGGACGAAGGGCTTTGTCAACTTAGTCAATATGCACGATTCTAGCTCGACTAACCGTATGATGTCCATCCAACGGCCGTAGTGCTTCTTCAATCTCTGGTCTTCTTGCTCCAGCCGCCCAAAGCAACGCCGGTCGTGCCGCCTGCTCCTGCCTCCCGTGGCCGGCTGTGCTGCCGCGGAGGCCTCACCGCCCCCATACTACTCCCACCGCTGGCTAGGCCATCCCTCCACTCCACCCACCCACACCCCCTGTTATTCTGCGGCGACGGCAGCGCAGCCGAACCAGTGAACCCTCGTACTCCTCTCTGCGTGGGCATCCACTGCCGCGTCTTCCCCGGCTCCATGTCGTCCCCTTCCTAGGCCTCGCCATCGTCCACCGCCGTGGTGCTGTCGGCGCGGCGTGGACAATGTGGTCAATGACCGAATTCCATCGGAAGAATACTGTACGTGGAGAGGCTGATAGCTGGGTCCACCGCAGCCGCACGGAAGTGCGTCCTTATTACGCGGAAAATAATTACTCCTCCACCTGACAGCAGGGACCCACCGGACGCCCGCCAGTATATCACGAAAAAAATATTTGCCCCTGACTGCTGGGACCCACCCGACGGGCCACCGTATTTCGCGAAAAAAACGTTCCCCCTGCTGTCAGTTCGGACCGACCGGAAGTGCCTCCTTATTATGCACATAAAAATGAATACCCCCTGCTAGCTGGGACCCTCCTTGGTGGGAGGCTGACTTGTGGGCCTACTAAGTTGACGGGGACAGAGGGCTTTGTCAACTTAGTCAATATGCACGATTTTAGCTCCAGTGACCATACGATGTCCATCCAACGGCCATAGTGCTTCTTCAACCTCTGGTCTTCTTGCTCCAGCCGCCCAAACCAGCCGATCGTGCCTTGTGCTCCTGCCTCCCGTGGCCGGCTGCGATGCGGCGGAGTCCTCACCGCCCCCTACTACTCCCACCACTGGCCAGGCCATCCCTCTACTCACCCACATCCCCCTGTTATTCTGCTGCGACGGCAGCCTCACACTGCAGCGAACCAGTGAACCCTCGTACTCCTCTACGCGTGGGCATCCACTGCCACGTCTTCCCCGGCTCCGCGTCGTCCCCTTCCTAGGCCTCGCCGTCGTCCACCACCCTGGTGCTCTCGGCGCGGCGTGGTTAACGTGGTCACGGAACGGCTTCCATAAGACATGGACTGTACGTGGAGAGGCTGACAGCTGGGTCCACGGCCGCAGCAAGCAAGTGCCTCCTTATTACATGCAAAATAATTATTCCTCCACCTAACAACGGAGACCCACCGAACGGGCCACCATATTTCACGAAAAAAACATTTGCCCCTGACTGCTGGGACCCACCAGCTACATCTTCGCACGCAAGGAAGTGCCTGACAGTCGGGACCCACCTGGTCGAAGCGTACGTAGCGTTGTCATTGTGGTCACGAACGTGTACGTACATACTAGTCGATGTAGAGGCGCGCACGTGTCGTAGTAGAGGCGCGCACGTGTCGTAGTAGAGGCGCGCACGTAGCATGTACACGTACGTACAACGGCCAGCGTGCAAGAAAGAAAATACGGCCACGTATGTGTACATACGGGCGGGGTCTCGAATGCCTACTTGCGCATACGTACGGCCAGGGCTCGTGTACATGGATGGGTCGGAACGGAGAAACAGCATCGTTGTTGTGTTCATGGGGAGGCAATGGAATGCGTCATGTTCATGGGGAGGCAACGGAATGCGTCGTGTTCATGAGGAGGCAACGGAATGTGTGGAAGCCAACCGGCTGGGTCGGAACGGAATGCGTAGTCATGTTCATCAGGAGGGCTTGGCCGGAATAGGTGATGGAAACGAGGCCTGGCGTACCGCAAAACGGAGGAAACGACCTTGTGTTCGACTGCCCACGTTCGAAACGGGATCCTGTTCATCGGGAGGGGTCTGGCGTACCTCAAAACGGAGCAAACAGACCTCCTACGGTCGGAACGGGGGGTCCTGTTGATCGGTAGGTGTGTGGCGTACGGCAAAACGGACGAAACGGACTTGTGTTGGAGCGCCACGGTCGAAACGGGGGTCCTGTTCATCGGGAGGGGTGTGGCGTACCACAAAACGGGACTCCACGGGATACTGTTCATCTCCACCGTCGACCCCCTCCAGCCTCCACAAGCTACTGTTCATCCACCATCGACCTCCTCCAGCCTCCACCTGCGACTGTTCATCCACGGGCTCTTGTTCATCTAGCCTCCACCGCGCGCTACTCCACCGGCTACTGTTCAACCAGCCCTCTCCACGGGCTCCTGTTCAACCACCCCTCCACGGGTTACTGTTCATCCTGCCCTCCATCGTCTATTGTTCATCCTGCCCTCCACGGGGTGGTCCTGTTCATCTAGCCCTCCACGGGGTCCTGTTCATCCAGCCCCAACCAGCTCGACCGATCGGGGTCCTGTTCATCCAGAGGCAACACTACGGGGTCCTGTTCATCCACCTCCACCAGGAACTATTCATCCACCCCCCCCACTATAACACTCACTGTTCATCCAGAGGCAGCATCGATCGGCTTCAGTTAGCAGCAGTAGCGAAGGAATCGCTCGATCTATTTCAGTTAACAGCCATCGATCGATCATTCGGGTTCAGTAACGCATAGCCTGCAGTGCAATCAATCGTGTTCAGTTAGAGCCCAATGCCTCGCTCGGGTTCAGTTAGAGCCAACGCCTCGCACACACGCGTGTACGTGTACGAGAGAAGCGCGCATCGCTCGGCCCCCGACCTCCCACCGTAACCGGGAACTCCCCGAAATTTTCCTCCCCCTCGCTTCTACCACGTTTTTTCCATCATGGACGGCCCAAAGAATGTCATGCAGCTGCGTCTCCAGCCCACCCAGGACGAAAAGCCCATTTTCTGTCATGATTTTTTGTCATAGAAGTGTCATATGTATGACAGAAAAAAAATTCTTCGGCCCAAAATGTCACGAATGTGTATTTTTTTGTAGTGCATATATTTTAGTGGAACTGCACAAGAAGATGTTGGAAACATTAAAGTAATGGAGGAGTATATAGTAAGCATGGGCACCACAATAGATAGCAACTGATGGTTCCGGAGAAGTGCTTCAAGTTTATGCTCTACACAATAAGCCTCCTCACAAAGGTTGGTACTCGCCCACTGATTTCATCCATATGATTGAGTTTTGTCATCTCTATTGGTGTTGTGCTACTGTTTAGATACTGTCATCAAAAAGTGGTATTGTCCTTGAGAGGTGCTTCATCTGTGCTGTTTTAAATATTCCCTTTCCTTTTTTTTGAGCAAACAGGGATGCTAGCATTTAGTTGTCCTCTTGTCTTTGCATAACGGATCATCCTCCTCTGAAGAAGAATATGGAGTACGTGAAGTGAGTAGTTCCGATTATGCCAGGATGAAGAAACCCTGCCTATCTTCTAATCAGAAGGACCATGTGAAGGATGGTTACATTACCCCCCACAAGACCAAAATAACTTCAGCTCAGAAGGACTGACAAATCTCGATTTTCTTGCTGTGATGCACGAGTAAAATGTTGTTCTAGGATTATTTCCGGTGAGTTCCATTTTTCTAAAAGTGTGATCTACATGGACCATGTAGGTGCCTGTTTAAACTGTCAATTCGTAGTATAGTTTGCTTTATACTAATCAATTTTTTTGTATTTGTGCAAACAGGGGTGCTCAACTTGATTTCAATGGGAAGTGCACAAAATGTTCATGAATACATCGAATCATTCATTTCCACCACAAGAAAGTAGGTGTCGAGCGAATTTGGTTGATTTTGGTGGAACTGCACAAGAAGAACAACTCGTTTATTTAGCACGAGGTGGCATGTCAATGTCCGAACTGATGGCAAACCCTGCCCAATCCACAATCGTAGGCATTTGATATTTTGGAATGGGACAACCCTGTCAAATTTTTCTCATTGATTTTAGCAAGAAGACATGCGTTTGATATTTTGGAATGGGACGCCCTTTGCTGTGAGCAGCGTCGATCCATCTTTTATTTATTCTTTAATTGTGAAGTAAATATTTGCTCTGACATGTGAATCGCTGAGATGCATAATCATCGATTGTTTTGAATGTTGTCTATGAATTGCCAGACTTGTGTGTTTGATTGCAATGTACATGAATGCTAAAAACCTGCTCAAACTCTTTGTACTCCTTCTATTCCTTTTTACTTTGCACATTGTGAAAGTGAATACTTTTTCTAGAAGATTGGTCAAAGTAGAGATACTTTGACTGTAGAGAAAACTGGTATGTAGACTAGAAAGGACCGGGGGGAGTACATGTGAAACTGCTGCAAACGAGGTGATCACCCTAGGAATAATGCTAGTATGTATTGTTTTGCATGTTCATCCAATGCCAGTGATACAACACTTCGAACTAATCGAAATAAATTCATTCATACACGGTCGGATTTCATATAAACATGTCGGATTTCATTACATTTCATACATTCTTCAACTACAAAGGGGTGCTCTGGATGTATAATTAATTAACCGAAGCTACCCACCTATGTGCGACTGAGCCGAACAGAAAACAGACCTGAAAAGAGATGCACTAATCGGAAGGTTCCGGGAGTTTGGACGGTCGGCTCGAGCTGAAATTTTGATGGGTGTTAGATATAGGAATTACGCAGCCGATCAACGGTTGGATTTTCCAAAGGACGTTAGAGCTAGGTGCTGGAGACCACACCCTAAACTCGTCTAGATTCCCATCCAGATTTGACAGGGCTCCGGTATATCGTAGATTGCCGGAGATTCATCCATCGGAACTCGACGAAATTTTGCATGGTTGTTGTAGACTCAATTCCACGAAGGGGATCATCAAAGTGACGCTCTAAGAGGTGGTGGCAGCGGATACAAGTTCGCTGTTCGAAAGAACAGCACGGTCGCCCGAGGGCAATGTTGACGTTGAGCCCCCGAGCTCCATGGATGATTTCTCCATGATCTTGATAGAGATCGGAGTTTATGTTGATGAAGGCCCTCGTCCGAACATGACGATTGGAGAGGAAGCACGGTCCTCGGTCGATCCAAGGTGACCAGTCGAGCTGGCGACGAAGATGCCGGCATCACAGTTGACCTGCAGACGAGCCATCGATCCCTTTGCCGATCACACAGCGGAACTCTCAATGAAAGCACTAGTGTCGGTGTCAAAACCGGCGGATCTCGGGTAGGGGGTCCCAAACTGTGCGTCTAAGGTGGATGGTAACAGGAGGCAGGGGACACGATGTTTTCCTAGGTTCGGGCCCTCTTGATGGAGGTAATACCCTACGTCCTACTTGACTGTTCTTGATGATATGAGTATCACAAGAGTTGATCTACCATGAGATCATAGAGGCTAACCCTAGAAGCTAGCATATGATATGATTGTTGTTGATGATCTATCGACTAGCCTGGCCTCGGTTTATACAATCCACTAGAGGCCTAGGATAACAAGAGTCCTAGCCAAATATGCCGGTGGGGAGGAGTCCTTGTCTTGATCACCAAGTCTTGTGGAATCTTCCTTGTATGCGGCAGCTGTCCGAACTGGCCCATGAGTATACGGCCATGGGGGTCCTCGGCCCAATCTAACAGATCTGGAGATGACGTGGTGAGTACCCCCTAGTCCAGGACACTGTCAGTAGCCCCCTGAACCGGTCTTCAAGTTAGGGACGGTCCTCGATTCTTCCGAACTGTTCTTCATCTTCGGTCGTCAGTCTTGAAAACTGGTTCAACAAATCTTCTCATCTTTGATCTTGAGGATCGCCGAAGTGCATCCGAAGAGTTTACACGTCGGGTATCTGAGGAGCCCCTTTAAGTTTCCGGCTTTTATCAATGTCTTCTTATTTTTATGCCACACCTCGGGTTTTGAAGTTGTTCCCGGGAGGTAGTGTCCTCTTGCGTCTAAGATCCAATGCCGGACTATATTCGAGTTATCTTTTGCAGACGAGCACCAACGCTGGACCGCTTCTGAGCTCCAACGCCGGACTATGTCCAAGCTCCAACACCGGAATGTATCCGAGCTCCAAAGCAGAACTATATCCGAGGTGTCATAAATCACCTTGGTTCAAAAAAGTTTAAGGAGTTTAGCCGAGCTTAATGCCGGAAATGCCCTCTATGGAGCCAGCCACTAGCGCCCGAGCTTTATGCCGGACTTCTTCCGAGGTGGTGCACCACCCCGAATGTGGGTCGATTTTTTGTCAATATTTTTGATTGGTGCAATTTATTCTCTGCCGAGATATATAGCCAGTAGCCCTCAAGGTGTGTATCGGCCTAAAACCCGAGATGCACCTGAAGGATGACGTAAGACCACTGATCCCAATAGCCGCTGAGACTCAGGTTGATTTGAAAAATCGGCCTGAGGATCAAGTCCTAGCTCGGCAGAATACTTCGGGACACAAAAAGCGGCATGCTCAGTCCTCGAGACTCAGGTTGGGTGCGGCCAACCAACCTGAGGATCAAAATTCCTCGGAAATTATATTGCACATAAAATTTTCTGCATTGGACAGGCAATGCAGTAGCCCTCGAGACATTGGTCGGGTGGCAACACCAGATCAGGGGATCGATGTGCCCCTTTAATATTTGTAAATAATAAGCCTGAAGCCCAGTAGCCCCCGAGCCTTAATGCGGGCACGGGTGGCCGAATTAAGGATCGATATCCATAGTAAAATCACAAATTATGTGTAATGACTCTATGTATCCAAGTACTTTACGTCATTAATGCTCGGATCCGCATTGTACAAAACTTTGTTGACCGACCATCAGCTTCCACCTCCTCGGCCAGTAGCCGAGGAGTGTTTGTCCTACTTTATAAAGCCTTTATTAGGGCAAAGATTTATGACAAACAAGGCAATCTGGCCATACGGTTTTATAAACAAAGGTACGCAGAGAGATATGTTATATTACTGTTTAACATAAGAAATGTCTTCTAAAGAAAATAGTCCACCATCGGTTCCTTTCTTTGGGTTGTCATGCTAAGCATGATCATGAAACCTCGGCTCTAATGTAAGAGCAAAATATTGAGGATTTAGTTTGGGAGGCCAGTTACTAGCCCCCGGTAGTGTTCGGCGACAGTCGAGGTCAAGCCGTAAACACCTCAGCCAATGTTATGAATGGCCCGTCATTTAACACAGTCATCGGATCGCTGAGCAGTTTACGCTTGTTGTGATAGTCAGTTTTCGGGTTTCTCCACTGAGGTGCTTAACCATGTGAGCTGGAAGCACAATCGCAGTGGTTCTCCCTTTGCACACCTAGCCGAACAAAGCGGAACGTAGGAGGGTAGGAGCTGGGCAACCCAAATATTGGCCGAAGACACAATTCGAAACCGATGCATATATAGCAATATCCGAGAAATGTTTTTGCCGAATCTCTAAAGGTGTCCGACGTTACACTGCGAGACTTGTTTTGAAAACACACAAATAGTTTTAAAGTGCCATAAGCTTGGAAAACCAAAAAACGTGAGTAAAAACTTGACATCCGAACAAGATCAAGTGTCCGGTGCCAATCCGAAAATTGGAAAAAAAATGTGCTTCTGTCATGCTTTAACATGACAGATCTGATCTCAAGACTTCACACGGGTCAGCCTACGGCTTCAAGCTCCTTATCCCAAAGGCGGAGTACTTATCCGAGGTCAGTTTAGCAAACTAAACTCAAGCGGCTTTCAGAGAGAAGATAGGCTATCCGGTTATTAACCATAAACTCGACTCAAAAAAGGAGCAGTAGAAAAAGACTTTGCAATGACCAAGAAGAAAACACATTTACTATGAAACAGCTTGTATAAATTTTAAGAGCCCCCAAGTGACTTGGGTAAAAGAATTTTATGTATAATGATTGTATGTACCGAAGTACTTATATCATATCTGTGTTCACCCAAACTTTAAACGCGTCTTAACCGACCGTCGGCTTCTCCCTCTTCAGCCCAGGGCCGAAAAGTGTCATGTACTCCACCTGTCGAGAGTATCGATGGTGTTTCTGATGACCAGGCAATCAGGCCATAAGGCTCTAACAGACAAAGCGCGCTCAGCGAACTTATGCTATATCACAGACGAAGTGTAAGAAGCATCTTCGAAGAAAATAGTACCCCCACCGATACCTTCCTATGGTGCTCATTATTACTATGAGACTTGTGCAATAGATTTTTTGTACTCATGAGTTCCATTGTGTGCCGACCATGATTGAAAACAATAAGAGCTCTAGCTTTCAGCTTCACCCAGTCTGAGGTCAGAGCTCGGATGACCTGGTCGTGACAATCACAGAGGTGCTCCCTTTACTCCCTAGCCGAACAATCGGGAACGTAGGGGTAAGAACAGGAGCCAGGCAACCCAGCTTGCGGAACACTTAGGTCAATATGGTGCATATTTTGGCGTAGTACACAAACAAGGAACGAAGCCGTACAAGTGTAATCATATGCAATAGGAAAGGCTTCATGAAGGAAGCTCCCAAGTATACGGGGTATTCGAATTTATGTGTCACAAACAAAGTTTTGACAAGGAAGTACAATGATTGGTAAAACCAAAGGAAAAAATTTAAAACCGAAAGTTTTTGAGCATGAAAGCGACTTAGCTGGTTTATGTGCTTGATGTTGATGACGCGGGCCGAGATTGAGGGGGGATGACATCCCAACCCCCAAGCCGGTCCCAAGATGCCCGAGTAAAGAGCTCGGCTTGATTAAGTGGTGACGCAGCATAGTCGATGGGCGAGGTGAAAACCCCAGTCCGACCGCGGCGATGGAGCAGGCCAGCATTGTGAGGCCGAAGCCCCTAGTGTGTGTTAATGAAGTGATGACGAAGCCCCCGGTCCAGCCGAGGTGATGCGGTAGGTCGGCGAGGTGACGACAGAACCCCCACATCAGCACATTGGTGCGCCAAGGTAGTAGCGCTGCCCTGCCGAAATCATTTACTTTTCGCAAAAAATAATTTATTAAAAGAGATGTGGCCTGGCGTCGAAGTCATGTCGATGCAGGGCATCAGCGTGACGCGGTGAAGGCATGGCCAAGCCCGAATTCGCAGGCCGGTCTGAGTTCCAGATGCGGCATTCGCCGAACTGTATACGAAAACTGACTAAACCACCTCGCGGCCGTTGTTAATGCGGCCACCATCTGATAGACCTATGTATAGATGATGAAACAAACCGGAATAATAATTCCTTAGGAAAAATAAACCCAAGCAAGAAAAAAATAGGATTGATAGCACCTGATTTATCTGTTGTAGCAATCTGGAGAAAAGGTTACTCCCAAAATTGGGGCTCGATCCGCACACCCATTGCCTGATGGGTGATGAAGCGGTGGCATGGCGATGCTAGCAATGGTTGGATCGCCGAGGAAAAGCCCGTGGTCCAGCTAATGTGATGAAGCTGGTCGGCTGGTGACGCCGAAGTCTCCGAAGTAAGTTGATGAAGAGATGGTGAAGCCCTCGGTCTAGACGAGGAGATGGAGCAGGTCAGTAAGGAGACGTTGCAGCTGCCGTGTCAGCCGAGGTGTTGAAGCAGTTTGGCGTGATGGACATGGGCTTGAATAAGCAACAGTGCGGCCATGCCGACGCAGGTCGTAACTTGTGACGCGGTCAATGCCGGTTTGATGAAGTGACCATTTGGCGATGCCTGTGTTCCCGCTCCATGTATTCCGTGGGACGGCGATGTTGGTGATGATTTATCCTTGTTGATTTCGAACTCTTGTTCGCTCGCCGAGATGATGATCCGAAGAAGTTGAGCTCGGCTCAAAAGGCGACGACGTATCTAGCGCAGGTCGGTAGCTGTGGAGGAGTATTGCCGGACTAGTTTGCCACCAACATGATAGTGATGATTACCTAAGAGGAGGCTTAAAATTTTATGGGCAAGTTTTAAAGACAATGCACAATATCCTAGGAGAAAATTCCTTTAAGAAAGGTTGTTCCATATCACGTTCATAAAGAAACATGAATTCGGGTCGGGTCCGTATTCGCGTAGAAAACAGACCCGAAAAGTGAGGCACTAATCGGAAGGTTCCGGGAGTTTGGATGGTTGGATCGAGCTGAAATTTTGATGGGTGTTAGAAATCGGAATTCCGTAGCCGATCAACGGTTGGATCTTCCAAAGGACATCCGAGCTAGGTGTTGGAGACCACGCCCTAAACTCATCCAGATTCCCATTCCGATTTGACAGGGCTCTGGTATATCGTAGATTGCCAGAGATTCCTCCATCGGATCTCGACGAAATTTTGCATGGTTGTTGTAAACTCAATTCCGCACAATTCCACCTAGGGGGTCATGAAAGGGACGCTCTAAAAGGTGGTGGCAGCGGATACAAGTTCGCTGTTCGGAAAATAGCACGGTCTCCCGAGGGCAATGTTGACGTTGAGCCCCCGAGCTCCATGGATGATTTCTGCATCATCTTGATAGAGATCGGAGTTGATGTTGATGAAGGCCGTCATCCGAACATGACGATTGGAGATGGAGCATGGTTCTCGGTCGAGCCAAGGTGACCAGTCGAGCTGGCGACGAAGATGCCGGCATCGCAGTTGACCTGCAGACGAGCCATCGATCCTTTTGCCGATCACACAGCGGAACTCTCAATGAAACCACCAATGTTCGGTGTCAAAACCGGCGGATCTCGGGTAGGGGGTCCCGAACTGTGCGTCTAAGGCGGATGGTAACAGGAGGCAGGAGACACGAAGTTTACCCAGGTTTGGGCCCTCTTGGTGGAGGTAATACCCTACGTCCTGCTTGATTGTTCTTGATGATATGAGTATTACAAGAGTTGATCTACCACGAGATCGTAGAGGCTAACCCTAGAAGCTAGCCTATCGTATGATTGTTGTTGATGATCTATCGACTAGCCTGGCGTCAGTTTATATAATGCACTAGAGGCCTAGGATAACAAGAGTCCTAGCCAAATACATTGGTGGGGAGGAGTCCTTGTCTTGATCACCAAGTCTTGTGGAATCTTCCTTGTATGCGGCAGGTGTCTGAGCTGGCCCATGAGTATACAGCCATGGGGGTCCTCGGCCTAATCTAACAGATCGGGAGATGACGTGGTGAGTACCCCCTAGTCCAGGACACCGTCACTTGCCCTTGTTCTTGAACTTGTGGGGTTGGAAGTTCTTCTTCTGTACCAGATTGGCACTAGATCCTCCCTCAATTCCTCGAGCACGTGTGTCCTTTGCTATCGCCTTTTCTTCCACATCAAGGATGCCAATGAGATCCACGAAGGAGGAAGCTTAGTGATGATACCTCCAGCAACAAACTTGTCTGGTTGCATATAACTGAAGTGCTCAAGTTCTCTAGCAAATGACTGCATCTCATGAGCTTGCTCAACGACGGAGTGCTACTCTTCCTCATTTTCTTTGTGGCGCGACCTCGTTGGCAGCGAGGCGGGGCATCGGCGGAGCCGGCATTGTCCTTTGTCTCGTTACTAGCGGGCGGTGCCTCGGCGGAGCAGGGGAAATCCTCCCCCTCATTGCCGACAGGGTGGGGCCTCGGCGGAGCCAGCGGTGTCCTTTGCCTCATTGTTGGCGCCGCAGGGCCTCGGCGGAGCAGGGCCTCGTCGACGCCAGCGGAGCGGGGACTCATCAGAGCGGGCATTGTCCTCTGCCTCGTTCTCGGTCTCGCCAAACAGCGCCTCGCCCGCTTCGTCGCCCTCTTTGTAGGCGGGCGCAGCCTCCGCCACCTGCATGCGGTACCGCCAGCGCTCAAGGCGGCCCTTGCGGGCGGAGCGGTACGAGTCGAGCAGCGCCTCCTACACCACCCGCTCCGTGGTGATCTACTCCTCCGCTTGCAGGTGCTCCTGGAGGAGATGGTGGTTGTAGGCGGCGTCGGCCTACGCCTCCTGGAACTGCTCCTCACGCTTCTGCCTCACCGTGTCCATATATTGGGCATGGGCCTCACCGATGGTCATGGTGCAATGCATCGACGAGGATGGCACGGAGGACGGGGTTGGCACCGGATCGTCGACTACCATGTTCTCCATTGGGACGTCGTCGTCCTCCGGCTGCCTGCCGGCCAGCCAATCGGTAGCAATGGCTGCCATCTCCTTGTGGTCCTCGTCCGCCCGTCCTGGAGAGCGCTGGAGCGCGAGGAAGCCATGGTGAGCAGTAGTGGTGTGGACAGGAGAAAGGTAACAGATGCGGATGACTGCGGTTATGGCCGGCGCAGCAGATTATATAGCAATAGTGGGCGGCGAAGGGACGGACGTGTGGCACCGGAGTAGCCTCCTCAGCAACCACATGTCATTAATGTGGGCGGCAGAAGGACGGACGGACGGCACTTGTGTTGTTTGAAGGCGGAGAAATCGCCTGCACCGGGAAGCGGGGCAGGCGGCGCTGACCGTTTTGGGGGGAAAGCGCGCGCGGGCGAGGGAGGCGGTCTGGGTGGGCCAGGGCAGTTAGACACGTGCTTGGTAGCTCGTCGAGCTGAGCGATGACAATCAGACAATGGACGTAGCTTTTGACCAAGAGTTGGCGCCACTGTCCAAGACAGTTCATGCCATGTTCACCATAGAGCAGGTGTGGCCGCACTTTGACGCCCTAATGGCGGAAGAGCTACCAGCGCAGGAGGACCTGTGCTGCAACCTCCGTCTCCTCAACGAGCACCGATGAACAAGCCAACGACAATGCCGTCGCGGACATGTGGCCCTATGATCCTGGCTTCCCGAATGAGTAGCGGACGCTGTATCAGACCATCCATAGGGCCGCGAGGCCCTCTCCATCGTCCTTCAAGTTGTTGCGCTCGCCGTGGCGCCGCCGTCTCGCGTTGTCAACATGGTCAAAGGACATGAGGATGAGGAGATGACTTTACTTGGAGAGGATGACAGTGGGGACCCACCATGGCCATAGCCGCACGTACGCAAGTGCCTCCTTATTAGTATATAAAACTATAATTTTTTTGCTTCCTCCTGGTTTCCTGACATCACGGTCCCACACCATTGTCAACCTATGTAGTCAATAAACGAGAGAATTGCAGAAGAAGCGGCTGACAGCTGGGACACGGCAGCTCGAGCAGTATTTGTGTTTTTGTGGTGTGAGCACTGCAGAGTTTTTCTTGAGCGATGTTTAGCCCAGATATTAATTTTTCTCCTCTGAACAACAACGAAAACATCGCTGAAGTTATTAACTGGGCGGGCAGTGGCCCGTCTAGCCTAGGCCAGATATCCATCCCAGATATTAATTTTTTTTCAAGCT
Source organism: Triticum urartu (assembly GCF_003073215.2). Classification (NCBI taxonomy): domain Eukaryota; kingdom Viridiplantae; phylum Streptophyta; class Magnoliopsida; order Poales; family Poaceae; genus Triticum; species Triticum urartu. The sequence continues at coordinate 475,224,999 of NC_053022.1, forward strand.
AAAAATGGCTAGCCCAGCTATACTTTTTTTAGGAATACCCAGGCAAGGTCAAATTCTTATTCTCCGCCCCGCTGGGCTGCAAATCTTTCGTAGGAGGGATGCATTAGGCTTAGCATGAAAATGGGCTTTAAGAAATAATAAATGGGATGTAATTATAAAAACTGGGTAGTAACTGCAAAAAATGCACCAAACACATAATTACTTTATAAAATATTTTTTTTGGATATTGAAAATTTTAATTTCATTAATTGTTGCGAGCGCAATGTTTAGTTAGATTTTTACGTAATATAAATTTATATTGAAATTGTATTTAATCTGACTAGAAATTTCAGGATAAAAATATTTTGGATCCCATCAATATGTGGGAAATTTTATTGAATTATGTTTTGAATGGTTGGTTGAAATGGGGTGTACTTTTAACGAACTGTTAATGGGCTATAGTAAATTCCATTAGAATTCAATAATTGGCTGCAAATTCTTACAAATCTCAAATGGGCTATAAGTTCTCTGCTACACACTTGTGGCCTTATTAAGTTTACACGTCCCCTAGAAAAAAGAGTTGACGCGTATGCAAGGCTTTGTCAACTTATAGTCAACACATGGTTCTAGCAGAAGTGGCCGTTGGATGTCCATCCAACGGATGCCGTGCTTCTTCTTCAATCTCAGATATTCTAGCTTCACCCGCCCAAAAAATGATTCCTCCCCCTGACATCTGGGGCGCACCATTTCGGAAGTTGACGTGTGGGCCTACTAAGTTGATGCGTACCAAGGGCTTTGTTAGCTTAGTCAATATGCACGATTCTAGCTCCAGTGACCGTATGATGTCCACCAAACGGCCGTAGTGCTTCTTCAATCTTTGGTCTTCTTGCTCTAGCCGGCCAAACCAACGCTTGTTGTGCCTCGTGCTCCTGCCTCCCATGGCCGGCCGCGATGCGGCGGAGGCCTCACCGCCCCCTACTACTCCCACCGCTGGCCAGGCCATCCCTCTACTCACCCACACCCCTTGTTATTCTGCGGCGACTGCAGCCTCACACCGCAGTGAACTAGTGAACCCTCATACTCCTCTATGCGTGGGCATCCACTGCCGCGTCTTCCCCGGCTCTGGGTCATCCCCTTGTTAGGCCTCGCCATCGTCCACCGCCCTGGTGCTCTCGGTGCGGCGTGGTCAACGTGGTCAAGGAACGGCTTCCATCGGACGTGGACTGTACGTGGAGAGGCAGACAGCTGGGTCCATGGCCGCAGCAAGGAAGTGCCTCCTTATTACGCGTAAAATAATTATTCCTCCACCTAACAGCAGGGACCCACCGGACGGGCCACCATATTTCGCGAAAAAACATTTCCCCCTGACTGCTGGGACCCACCAGCTACATCTTCGCACGCAAGGAAGTGCGTCCGGGCAAAAAAAAAACGATTCGCCCCCCTGACTGCTGGGACCCACCAGCTACATCTTCGCACGCAAGGAAGTGCCTGACAGTCGGGACCCACCTGGTCGAAGCGTACATAGCATTGTCATTCTGGTCGCGAATGTGTACGTACATACTGGTCAATGTAGAGGCGCGCACATGTTGTAGTACAGGCCGCACGTAGCATATACACATACATATAGTGGCCAGTGTGCAAGAAAGAAAATACGGCCACGTACGTACATACAGGCGGGGTCTCGAACGCCTACTCGTGCATACGTACGGCCATGGCTCGTCTACATGGCTGGGTCGGAATGGAGAAACTGTGTCATCGTCGTGTTCATGGGGAGCCAACCGGCTGGCCCAGAACAGAATGCATCGTCGTGTCCATCGGGAGGGCTTGGATAGAACAGCCGATGGAAATGAGGCCTGGCCTACCGCACAACGGAGGAAACGACCATGTGTTCGACCGGCCACATTCGAAACGGGATCCTGTTCATCAGGAGGGGTCTGGCGTACGACAAAACGGAGAAAACGAACATCCTACGGTCGAAACAGGGTCCTGTTGATCGGGAGGGGTGTGGCGTACCGCAAAACGAAGGAAACGGACTTGTGTTGGAGTGCTACGGTCAAAACGCAGGGGTCCTGTTCATCGGGACGAGTGTGGCGTATCACAAAACGGGACTCCACGGGATACTGTTCATATCCACCGTCGACCCCCTCCAGCCTCCACGGGCTACTGTTCATCCACCGTCGACCTCCTCCAGCCTCCACCTATGATTGTTCATCCATGGGCTCCTGTTCATCCGGCCTCCACCGCGCGCTACTCCACCGGCTACTATTCAACCAGCCATCTCCACGGGCTCCTATTCAACCACCCCTCCACGGGCTACTGTTCATCCAGCCCTCCATCGTCTACTATTCATCCAGCCCTCCACGGGGTCCTGTTCATCCAGCCCCAACCGGCTCGATCGATCCGGGTCCTGTTCATCCAGAGGCAACACCACGGGGTCCTGTTCATCCACCCCCACCGGGAACTGTTCATCCAACCCCCCCAGCAACGCTCACTGTTCATCCAGAGGCAGCATCGATCGGCTTCAGTTAGCAGCAGTAGCGAAGGAATCGCTCGATCGGGTTCAGTTAATAGCCATCGATCGATCGCTCGGGTTCAGTAACGCGTAGCCTGCAGTGCAATCGCTCGGGTTCAGTAGGCGAACGCCTCGCTCGGGTTCAGTTAGAGCCCAATGCCTCGCACCCATGTGCGTGCGTGTACGAGAGAAACGCACAAACCTCCATGCATCGCTCAGCCCCGACCACCCACCGTAACCAGGAACACCCCGATATTTTCCTCGCCCTCACTTCTACCACGGTTTTTTCTGTCATGGGTGGCCCAAAGAATGTCATGAAGCTGCGTCCCCGGCCCGCCCAGGACGAAAAGCCCATTTTCTTTCATGATTTTTTGTCACAGAAGTAGGAGCCCACCACATCTATGATGATACTGGGTTTTGTCACAATTATCGTCATAGAAGTGTCATAAGTATGACAGAAAAAAAAATCGTTCGGCCCAAAATGTCACGGATGTGTCTTTTCTTTGTAGTGGTGCGTAGTTCCCACGATATGATTTATTACTTCTCTGGAAAAATATTTTCCTGCTCATAAGACACAAGTTGCCTTACCAGAAATATTTAACTTTGCTCAAACTAAAGAAGAGAGTCTCCCACAATCTTGGGGGAGGCTTTGCTAGTTACTTAATGATTTGCCTGATCATCCTCTTAAGAAAAATGAAATGTTTCATATCTTCTATAATGGACTAACCGATGCTTCTAGGGACTTCCTAGATAGTTGTGCTGGTTGTTTTTTTCAGGGAACAAACTATTGGACAAGCTGAAGAATTATTGAATACCATATTGAAAAATTATGATGATTGGACTCTTCCTGAATCACCGCCTAAACCCACTCCGAAGAACAGGGGTATATTATATCTCAGTCCTGAAGATATGCAAGAGGCAAAGAAATCTATGAAGGAAAAAGGTTTTAAAGCTGAGGATGTTAAAAATTTACCTCCTATTGAAGAAATACATGGGCTTAATACACCACCACTACCTAAGGTGGTAGAGGTAAATTCTTTTATGATGTTTAATGATAATGATAATCCTCACAATATGAATCCTAGTCAATGCCTTTATGAGTTTGAAAACTATATTAGAAAACAAGATCACTTCAATGCAAATGTTATGGAACAATTGAAATATAATTCTGTTATGATTGCTCGCTTGAGTGACTTTTTATTTAGAATATCAAATGATGTTAGAGGTGTTGGAAAACATGCTTCTATGGTTCAAACTCAAATAGAACAAGTTGCTAAATCTCAAAGAGAATTGTTTGATGAAATGAATAATAATATGCATGACTTTGCTGTTAGAGTTGCCACTAGAGGACGTAAAATGACTCAGGAACCACTTTACCCCGAGGGACACCCAAAAAGAATTGAACAAGATTCACAAAGGGCTAACACTAGTGCACCTAGTTCTTCGAGAAAGAAAAAGAAAAAAGAAGAATGATAGGACTTCACATGCTCCTAGTGAACCTGAAATAGAAAAACCTCCTCACAATGATAATGAAGTTTCTATCTCAGATGTTGAAACTGAATCTGGTAAGAACACTCACCTAGTGATAATGAAAAATATAATGATGAGGTTCATGAAGACTCTCAACCAATCAATGATCAAGAACCAGACAATGATGTTGAGATAGAACCACCTGTTGATCTTCATAACCCACAACGTAAAAATAAAAGATATGACAAAAGAGACTTTGTTGCTAGAAAACACGGTAAAGAAAGAGAGCTGTGGGTTCAAAAACCTATGCCTTTTCCACCTAAGACAACTAAAAAGAATGATGATAAAGAATTTGAACGCCTTGCTAAAATGTTGACGCCAGTCTTTTTGCGTAGTCGCTTGACTGATATCTTGAAAATGCCTCCTTATGCAAAGTATATGAAAGACAGCATCAAAAATAAGAGAAAAATACCGGAAACTGAAATCTCCACTATGCTTGCTAATTACACTTTTAAATATGGAGTACCTAAAAAACTTGGAGATCCGGGAATACCAACTATACCTTGCTCTATCAAAAAGAATTATGTGAAAACTGCTTTGTGTGACTTAGGAGCTGGTGCTAGTGTTATGCCTTTCTCTTTACATAAAAGACTTGACATGAATAAACTCACACCTACTGAAATATCTTTGCAAATGGCTGACAAATCAACTGCCATACCTATCGGTATCTGTGAGGATGTGCCCGTTGCTGTTGCTAATGTTACTATTTTGACTGACTTTGTTATACTTGAGATGCCCGAGGACGACAACATGTCGATTATCCTTGGTAGACACTTCTTGAATACTACAGGGGTTGTGATTGATTGCAATAAAATCAAGCTCACTTTTCATATTAATGGCAATGAGTATACGGTGCACTTTCCGTGAAACAATTCCAAGTGAATGGTATTAATGTTATTGAAAAATCTCTGACAATCACTATTGGAAGTTTTCAAATACCTCTACCTACTGTCAAAAAGAAATATGAAATGCTTATTGTTGCGGAAATGCATATCCCCATTGAGGTAACTTCGTGATTTACAAAAGTTCTTCAGTTTCATGCTAATCGAAAGTGGTTGTTAATAAGACTTGATCAACCTTATTAATGGATCATTTTTGAACGGTATGAAGTTGATGAATTTAGTAAGCACTACCTTCTGTCCTTACCTTTTGTTTTATGTTTTTATTAGTTAAATAAAATAAAATGCCATGTTTTGCCCATTTTCTGAATTTCCCGTGTAATAAAAAATGACCCAAAAATAAAAGTTCTTAGAATGCCCTGAAAATTTACACAATTTTTTCTGGATATTTGAGAATTTTTGGTGCAATAAACATCAGAGGGAGGTGCACCGGGTGGGCACAACCCACCTAGGCGCACCAACACCCCCAGACGAGCCCTGGTGGGTTGTGGTCCCCATGTGGGCCCTCTCACTTACCTTTTCATCCCACATCATCACTTACCTCCAGAAAAAATCTCCATTGCTCTCACTCCTGTGTTCTTGAGTTCAAACCCGCGGATTTTGATCTCTTTGCTCGAAGCTCCGTTTCCGAAACTGTTTCAGGCGAATATCTTCATGAAGTTTGGCTCTAGGAAGAACTCCAAGGGTGTTATTGGGGAGTCTTGTGACAATGATCTCCACCCTCATAGGTTGGCGGAGGTAGGGCCGTGTGAATGGCCGCACACCCCATTCCTAGAAGAGGCTGGAATTCTTCAGGAATTCATGCAATATGTTGCAAACTCCGGCCTCACCGACTTCATCGCAGATGAGTGTGACTGAGGGAGTCCTGGATTAAGGGGTCCTCAGGCGTCCGGGCTATGTGACGTGGGCCGAACTAATGGGCCATGAAGATACAGGACAGAAGACTTCCTCCCGTGTCCAGATGGGACTGTCCTTTACGTGGAAGGCAAGCTTGGTGTTCGGATATGAAGATTCCTTCCTCTGAAAACCGACTCTGTACAACCCTAGGTCCCTCCGATGTCTATATAATCCAGAGGGTTTAGTCCGTAGAGGCAATCATAATCATACAGGCTAGACGTCTAGGGTTTAGCCATTGCGATCTCGAGGTAGATCAACTCTTGTAAACCCCATATTCATCCAAGATAATCAAGAAGGAAGTAGGGTATTACCTCCATCAAGAGGGCCCGAACTTGGGTAAACATCGTGTCCCTATCTCCTGACTTCGATCCTCAGACGCACAGTTCGGGACCCCCTATCCGAGATCTGCTGGTTTTGACACCAACATTGGTGCTTTCATTGAGTGTTTTGATGTGTCGTCGGAAGGAAGGATTGATGGCTCCATCAGTCATCTACAACAATGTAGCCCTGAGGGAGGTCTTTCTCCCCGACCAGATCTTTGTGTTCGGCAGCTTCGCACTGCGGGCCAACTCACTTGGCCATCTAGAGCAGATCGACAGCTACACCCCAGGTCACCAGATTAGTTTTGGGAATCTTGATTATGTCGCTTATATCCGAGGAGACTTGATCTTCCAAGGGTTCATGACCCCAACCTCCGCTCTGGCCTTAAATCTGGAGCGCGTCACTAGGTCCGGAGACGGGATTCACTAGCCCGCGGGACTCTCTGTGGCTATTAAGCCTAGTACGGGAGAGCCGGAGGAAACAGCGTCACTGGCAATCATCATGAAGCTGGACTCTTCTCCGAACACTGGCTCCGAACCCTCAGAGTCAACATCGTGTGAGCTTGGCCAAAGAGTTTCCTTCCCGCCGTACTCCATGAACTATCTTCTCCCTGGCCGAACCTCGCCTTTAAACGAGGCTCTCGACTTAATGCGATCCCTCGTCATTATAGAGGGGCAATGTCCGAACTACGCCCAGCCCAGACGAGGGGCTGAGAGCGGGAATTTTACGTCCCACCCACCACCCACTTCATAGCCACTGTCAAGGACTTAACCGACATGCTCGATTACGGCTTCGAAGACATCGACGGTATGGACGACGATGTCGGAGAAGAGCAGGCCCCAAACCCATTGTTTACCGGACGCTGGACGGCCACCTCTTCGTATGACGTGTACATGGTGGATACACCCAAAGAGGGTAACGATAATAACGAGAAAAATCCAATCGAGGATACACCTCCTGAGACTCAACCAAAGTGCCGACGTCAGCGGCGCCGCTCTAAATCACAACATGGAAAAGATAGCAATACTGGCACCAGAGACAACAATAATCCGAACGATGCTGAAGACCAAGAAGACCCCGTCGAGCCAACTTCTGAACAGGACAATCAGGAAGATGGGCAAATTAGCCCTGATGAACATGTTGTAAACAAAAACCCGAAGGATAGTAATTAGCTTCCACTCTCCGAGGATGAGGTGAGCCACGGCGATGAAGACTTTATCATACCTGAAGAACCCATTGAACAGGGCGCTTCAAGTGTCGGCTAATAGCCACTGCAAGGAGCCTAAAAAAGAAGGAGCAGCAGCTTCGAGCTAACCAAGATTTGCTCAACAACAGGTGGACTAATGTCCTGGCAACCGAGGAATACGACCTCGGGCACCCAACCAAGAGTTAACCGAAGCGCAAGATGATACCCCAATTCGACGACGAGGCGCTAGAGCCCATACCATCAGCACCTAATGCGGCCGACCGGCCACCACATGGCCGTGACAAAACGGCAACTCAAGCCGGACACCAGCCCACATTACGCCGCCGTAAAGGCAGGGAGATAGTGGCCCAGGATTACACCTACGACCTACAGAAGAACCTGGACACTAGGGCTGGCCTAGCCAGATCAATCTACGCGTCAAGGGAATGTGCCCCAACACGAGAGGACGGCTATCAGGCCCGACCTGATCAACACAACCTCACTCAGGGTGAAAATCGCATAGGGACGTCCGCCGAACTCCGTCGTGACGTCACCCGTTATAGAGGCGTGATACGTCCATTTTGCATCATGCTTTTATATCGATATTTATTGCATTATGGACTGTTATTTCACTTTATGTCACAATACTTATGGCTATTCTCTCTTATTATACAAGGTTTACATAAAGAGGGAGAATGCCGGCAGCTGGAATTCTGGTCTGGATAAGGAGCAAATATTAGAGAACTATTCTGCGCAACTCCAAAAGTCCTGAAACTCCACGGAACATCTTACAAGAAATAAAGAAAAATCCACGCCAAAGATGAAGGCCAGGGGGCTCACACCCTGCTCACGAGGGTGGGGGGAGCGCCCCCCCCTAAGACGCGCCCCCTACCTCGTGGGCCCCCTAGTGGCTCTCCGATGCCCATCTTCTCTTATATGAGGTCTTTCGATGAGAAAAAAATAGAAAGGAACTTTTCAGGCGAGACTCCGCCGCCACGAGGCGGAACCTTGGCGGATCCAATCTAGAGCTCCGGCAGAGCTGTTCTGCCGGGGATACTTCCCTCCTGGAGGGGGAAATCATCACCATCATCAACACCAACGCTCCTCTCATCGGGAGAGGGAAATCTCCATCAACATCTTCACCAGCACCATCTCATCTCCAAACCCTAGTTCATCTCTTGCATCCAATTCTTGTCTCAAAGTCCGGGATTGGTGCTAGTAGGTTGCTAGTAGTGTTGATTACTCCTTGTAGTTGATGCTAGTTGGTTTAATTGGTGGAAGATCATATGTTCAGATCCTATATGCATACTATTACCCCTCTGATTCTGAACATTAATATGTTTTGTGAGTAATTACGTTCGTTCCTGAGGACAAGGGAGAAGTCTTGCTATGAGTAGTCATGTGAATTTGGTATTCGTTTGATATTTTGATAAGATGTATGTTGTCTAGCCTCTAGTGGTGTTATGTGAACGTCGACTACATAACACTTCACCATTATTTGGGCCTAGAGGAAGGCATTGGGAAGTAATAAGTAGATGATGGGTTGCTAGAGCGATAGAAGCTTAAACCCTAGTTTATGCGTTGCTTCGTAAGGGGCTGATTTGGATCCATATGTTTCATGCTATGGTTAGGTTTACCTTAATACTTTTGTTGTAGTTGCGGATGCTTGCAATAGAGGTTAATCATAAGTGGGATGCTTGTTCAAGTAAGAACAACACCCAAGCACCGGTCCACCCACATATCAAATTATCAAAGTATCAAACGCGAATCATATGAATGTGATGAAAACTAGCTTGACGATATTCCCATGTGTCCTCGGGAGCGCTTTTCCTATTATAAGAGTTTGTTCTGGCTTTTCCTTTGCTACAAAAGGATTGGGCCACCTTGCTGCACTTTATTTACTTTTGTTACTTGTTGATCGTTACAATTTATCCTATCGCAAAACTATCTGTTACCACTTATTTCAGTACTTGCAGAGAATACCTTGCTGAAAACCGCTTATCATTTCCTTCTACTCCTCGTTGGGTTCGACACTCTTACTTATCGAAAGGACTATGATAGATCCCCTATACTTGTGGGTCATCAAGACTCTTTTCTGGCGCCGTTACCGGGGAGTGTAGCGCCTTTGGTAAGTGGAATTTGGTAAGAAAAAATTTATATAGTGTGCTGAAATTTAGTGTCACTTGTTACTATGGAAAGTAATTCTCTGAGGGGCTTGTTCAGGGTATCTTCACCCCGTCCAGTAGAGCAAAGAGTTGCTCCTCAACCTACTTAACCTATTGAAGATGAAACTCCTTTTGAATTTCCTGTGGCTATGATGGAAAAACTGCTAGCTAATCCTTTTACAGGAGATGGAACAAAGCATCCTGATGAGCACTTAATATATGTGGATGAAGTTTGTGGATTATTTAAGCTTGCAGGTATACCCGATGATGTTACTAAGAAGAAGGTCTTCCCTTTATCTTTGAAGGGAGACGCATTGGTATGGTATAGGTGTTGGGAAACGTAGTAATTTCAAAAAATTTCCTACGCACACGCAAGATCATGGTGATGCATAGCAACGAGAGGGGAGAGTGTTGTCTACGTACCCTCGTAGACCGAAGCGGAAGCGTTGACGCAACGTAGAGGAAGTAGTCGTACGTCTTCCCGGTCCAACCGATCCAAGCACCGTTACTCCGGCACCTCCGAGTTCTTGACACACGTACAGCTCGATGACGCACCCCAGGCTCCGATCCAGCAAAGCTTCGGGGAGGAGTTTCCTCAGCACGACGGCGTGGTGACGATCTTGATGTTTAACCGTCGCAGGGCTTCCCCTAAGCACCGCTACAATATGATCGAGGTGTAATATCGTGGAGGGGGGCACCGCACATGGCTAAGGAACGATCACGAAGATCAACTTGTGTGTCTATGGGGTGCCCCCTGCCCCCGTATATAAAGGAGTGGAGGAGGGGAGGGCCGGCCCTCTCTATGGCGCGCCCTAGGGGAGTCCTACTCCCACCGGGAGTAGGATTCCCCCTTTCCTAGTCCAACTAGGAGTCCTTCCCAGTATTAGGAGTAGGAGACAAGGAAGGGGAAGAGGGAGGAGAAGGAAGGAGGGGGCGCAGCCCCTCCCCCTAGTCCAATTCGGACTAGGCCTTGGGGGGCGCGCGGCCTGCCTCTCCTTCTCCCCTAAAGCCCAATAAGGCCCATATACTTCTTCTCCCGTATTCCCGTAACTCCCCGGTACTCCGAAAAATACCCGAACCACTCGGAACCTTTCCGATGTCCGAATATAGTCGTCTAATATATCGATCTTTACGTCTCGACCATTTCGAGACTCCTTGTCATGTCCCCGATCTCATCCGGGACTCCAAACTCCTTCGGTACATCAAAACTCATAAACTCATAATATAACTGTCATCGAAACCTTAAGCGTGTGGACCCTACGGTTCGAGAACAATGTAGACATGACCAAGACACGTCTCCGGTCAATAACCAATAGCGGGACCTGGATGCCCATATTGGCTCCTACATATTCTACGAAGATCTTTATCGGTCAGACCGCATAACAACATACGTTGTTCCCTTTGTCATCGGTATGTTACTTGCCTGAGATTCGATCGTCGGTATCCAATACCTAGTTCAATCTCGTTATCGGCGAGTCTCTTTACTCGTTCCGTAATACATCATCTCGCAACTAACTCATTAGTTGCAATGCTTGCAAGGCTTAAGTGATGTGCATTACCGAGAGGGCCCAGAGATACCTCTCCGACATTCGGAGTGACAAATCCTAATCTTGAAATACGCCAACCCAACATGTACCTTTGGAGACACCTGTAGAGCTCCTTTATAATCACCCAGTTACGTTGTGACGTTTGGTAGCACACAAAGTGTTCCTCCGGCAAACGGGAGTTGCATAATCTCATAGTCATAGGAACATGTATAAGTCATGAAGAAAGCAATAGCAACATACTAAAGATCGGGTGCTAAGCTAATGGAATGGGTCATGTCAATCGGATCATTCAACTAATGATGTGATCCCGTTAATCAAATAACAACTCTTTGTCCATGGTTAGGAAACATAACCATCTTTGATTAACGAGCTAGTCAAGTAGAGGCATACTAGTGACACTTTGTTTGTCTATGTATTCACGCATGTATTATGTTTCCGGTTAATACAATTCTAGCATGAATAATAAACATTTATCATGATATAAGGAAATAAATAATAACTTTATTATTGCCTCTAGGGCATATTTCCTTCAGTCTCCCACTTGCACTAGAGTCAATAATATAGTTCACATCGTCATGTGATTTAACAGCAATAGTTCACATCACCATGTGATTAACACCCATAGTTCACATCGCCATGTGACCAACACCCAAAGGGTTTACTGGATTCAGTAATCTAGTTCACATCGCTATGTGATTAACACCCAAAGAGTACTAAGGTGTGATCATGTTTTGCTTGTGAGAGAATCTTAGTCAACGGGTCTTTCACATTCAGATCCGTTATGTATTTTGCAATTTTCTATGTCTACAATGCTCTGCACGGTGCTACTCTAGCTAATTGCTCCCATTTTCTATATGTATCTAGATCGAGACTTAGAGTCATCTAGATCAGTGTCAAAACTTGCATCGACATAACCCTTTACGGCGAACCTTTTTGTCACCTCCATAATCGAGAAACATATCCTTATTCCACTAAGGATAGTTTTGACCGCTGTCCAGTGATCTACTCCTAGATCATTATTGTACTCCCTTGTCAAAATCAGTGTAGGGTATACAATAGATCTGGTACATAGCATGGCATACTTTATAGAACCTATGGCTGAGGCATAGGGAATGACTTTCATTCTCTTTCTATCTTCTGCCGTGGTCGGGCTTTGAGTCTTACTCAACTTCACACCTTGACTGTTCCATTTTTAACAACTTCAAAATCTTGTCAAGGTATGTATTCATTGAAAAAACTTATCAAGCGTTTTGATCTATCTCTATAGATCTTGATGCTAAATATGTAAGCAGCTTTTCCGAGGTCATTCTTCGAAAAACTCCTTTCAAATACTCCTTTATGCTTTGCAGAATAATTCTACATTATTTCCGATCAAGAGTATGTCAATTACATATACTTATCAGAAATGTTGTAGTGCTCCCACTCACTTTCTTGTAAATACAGGCTTCATCGCAAGTCTGTATAAAACTATATGCTTTGATCAACTTATCAAAGCGTATATTCCAACTCCGAGATGCTTGCACCAGTCCATAGATGGATCGCTGGAGCTTGCATATTTTGTTAACACCTTTAGGATCGACAAAACCTTCTAGTCGCATCATATACAACTTTTCTTTAATAAATCCATTAAGGAATGCAGTTTTGTTTATCCATTTGCCGGATTTCATAAAATGCGACAATTGCTAACATGATTCGGACAAACTTAAGCATAGATACGAGTGAGAAACTCTCATCGTAGTCAACACCTTGAACTTATCGAAAACCTTTTTTCGACAATTCTAGCTTTGTAGATAGTAACACTACTATCAGCGTCTGTCTTCCTCTTGAAGATCCATTTATTTTCTATGGCTTGCCGATCATCGGGCAAATCCATCAAAGTCCATACTTTGTTCTCATACATGGATCATATCTCAGATTTCATGGCCTCAAACCATTTCGCGGAATCTGGGCTCATCATCGCTTCCTCATAGTTCGTAGGTTCGTCATGGTCAAGTAACACGACCTCCAGAATAGGATTACCGTACCACTCTAGTGCGGATTTCACTCTGGTTTACCTACGAGATTCGGTAGTAACTTGATCTGAAGTTACATGATCATCATCATTAGCTTCCTCACTAATTGGTGTAATAGTCACAGGAACAGATTTCTGTGATGAACTATTTTCCAATAAGGGAGAAGGTACAATTACCTTATCAAGTTTTCTACTTTCCTCCCACTCACTTCTTTCGAGAGAAGCTCCTTCTCTAGAAAGGATCCATTCTTAGCAATGAATGTCTTGCCTTCGGATCTGTGATAGAAGGTGTACCCAACTGTCTCCTTTGGGTATCCTATGAAGACATATTTCTTCGATTTGAGTTTGAGCTTATCGAGATGAAACTTTTTCACATAAGCATCGCAACTCCAAACTTTAAGAAACGACAGCTTAGGTTTCTTGCCAAACCATAGTTCACACGGTGTCGTCTCAACGGATTTAGATGGTGCCCTATTTAATGTGAATGCAGCTGTCTCTAATGCATAACCCCAAAACGATAGTGGTAGATCAGTAAGAAACATCATAGATTGTATTATATCCAATAAAGTATGGTTATGATGTTCGGACACACCATTATGCTGTGGTGTTCCAGGTGGCATGAATTTGTGAAACTATTCCACATTGTTTTAATTGAAGACCAAACTCGTAACTCAAATATTCGTCTCCGGGATCAGATCGTGGAAACCTTATCTTCTTGTCACGATGATTTTCCACTTCACTCTGAAATTCTTTGAACTGTTCAAATGTTTCAGACTTATGTTTCATCAAGTAGATATCCCCATATCTGCTCAAATCATATGTGAAGGTCAGAAAATAATGATACCTGCTGCAAGCCTTAATATTCATCGGTCCACATACATCAGTATGTATGATTTCCAACAAATCTGTTGCTTGCTTCATTGTTCCGGAGAACGGCGTTTTAGTCATCTTGCCCATAAGGCATGGTTCGCAAGCATCAAGTGATTCATAATCAAGTGATTCCAAAATCCCATCAGCATTGAGTTTCTTCATGCGCTTTACACCAATATGACCTAAACAGCAGTGCCACAAATAAGTTGCACTATCATTATTAACTTTGCATCTTTTGGTTTCAATATTGTGAATATGTGTATCACTACGATCGAGATCCAATGAACTTGTTTCATTGGGTGTATGACCATCGAAGGTTTTATTCATGTAAACAGAACAACAATTATTCTTTGACTTTAATGAATAACCGTATTGCAATAAACATGATCAAATCATATTCATGCTCAACGCAAAAAAAGCCAAATAACACTTATTTAGGTTCAACACTAATCCTGAAAGTATAGGGGAGTGTGCGATGATGATCATATCAATCTTGGAACTACTTCCAACACACATCGTCACTTAACCCTTAACTAGTCTCTGTTTATTCTGTGACTCCTGTTTCGAGTTACTACTCTTAGCAACTGAACCAGTATCAAATACCGAGGGGTTGCTATAAACACTAGTAAAGCACACATCAATAACATGTATATCCAATATACCTTTGATCACTTTGCCATCCTTCTTATCCGCCAAATACTTGGGGTAGTTCCGCTTCCAGTGACCAGTCCCTTTGCAGCAAAAGCACTTATTCTCAGGCTTAGGTCCAGACTTGGGGTTCTTCACTTGAGTAGCAACTCGCTTGCCGTTATTCTTGAAGTTACCCTTCTTCCCTTTGCCCTTTTCTTGAAACTAGTGGTCTTGTCAACCATCAACACTTGATGTTTTTCTTGATTTCTACCTTCGTCGATTTCAGCATCACGAAGAGCTTGGGAATCGTTTCCGTTATCCCTTGCATATTATAGTTCATCATGAAGTTCTACTAACTTGGTGACGGTGACTAGAGAATTCTGTCAATCACCATCTTATCTGGAAGATTAACTCCCACTTGATTCAAGCAATTGTAGTACCCATACAATCTGAGCACATGCTCACTAGTTGAGCGATTCTCCTCCATCTTTTAGCTATAGAACTTGTTGGAGACTTCATATCTCTCAACTCGGGTATTTGCTTGAAATATTAACTTCAACTCCTGGAACATCTCATATGCTCCATGATGTTCAAAACGTCTTTGAAGTCCCGATTCTAAGCTGTTAAGCATGGTGCACTAAACTATCAAGTAGTCACCATATTGAGCTAGCCAAACGTTCATAACGTCTGCATCTGCTCCTGCAATAGGTCCGTCACCTAGCGGTGCATCAAGGACATAATTCTTCTGCGCAGCAATGAGGATGAACCTCAGATCACGGATCCAATCCGCATCATTGCTACTAACATCTTTCAACACAATTTTCTCTAGGAACATATCAAAATAAACACAGGGAAGCAACAACGCGAGCTATCGATCTACAACATGATTTGCAAAATACTACCAGGACTAAGTTCATGATAAATTTAAGTTCAATTAATAATATTACTTAAGAACTCCCACTTAGATAGACATCTCTCTAATCCTCTAAGTGATCACGTGATCCAAATCAACTAAACCATGTCCGATCATCACGTGAGATGGAGTAGTTTCAATGGTGAACATCACTATGTTGATGATCTACTATATGATTCACGCTCGACCTTTCGGTCTCAGTGTTTCGAGGCCATATCTGCATATCCTAGGCTCGTCAAGTTTAACCTGAGTATTCCGCGTGTGCAAAACTGTCTTGCACCCGTTGTAGATGGACGTAGAGCTTATCACACCCGATCATCACGTGGTGTCTGGGCACGACGAACTTTGGCAATGGTGCATACTCAGGGAGAACACTTTTATCTTGAAATTTAGTGAGAGATCATCTTATAAAGCTACCGTGGAACTAAGCAAAATAAGATGTATAAAAGATAAACATCATATGCAATCAAAATATGTGACATGATATGGCCATCATCATCTTGCGCCTTTGATTTCCATCTCCAGAGTACTGTCATGATCTCTATCGTCACCGGCATGACACCATGATCTCCATCATCTTGATCTATATCAATGTGTCGTCACGTGGTCGTCTCGCCAACAATTGCTCTTGCAACTATTGCTATCGCATAGCGATAAAGTAAAGCAATTATTGGATGCTTGCATCTTATGCAATACAGAGACAACCATAAGGCTTTTGCCAGTTGCCGATAAATTCAACAAAACATGATCATCTCATACAACAACTTATATCTCATCACGTTTTGACCATATAACATCACAACATGCCCTGCAAAAACAAGTTATACGTCCTCTACTTTGTTGTTCCAAGTTTTACGTGACTGCTACGGGCTTAAGCAAGAACCAATCTTACCTATGCATCAAAACCACAACGATAGTTTGTCAAGTTGGTGATGTTTTAACCTTCGCAAGGACCGGGCATAGCCACACTTGGTTCAACTAAAGTTGGAGAAACTGACACCCGCCAGCCACCTGTGTGCAAAGCACGGTGGTAGAACCAGTCTCGCGTAAGCGTACGCGTATTGTCGGTCCGGGCTGCTTCATCCAACAATACTGCCGAACCAAAGTGTGACATGCTGGTAAGCAGTATGACTTATATCGCCCACAACTCACTTGTGTTCTACTCGTGCATATAACATCAAACCATAAAACCTAGGCTCGGATGCCACTGTTGGGAAATGTAGTAATTTAAAAAAAATTCCTACGCACACGCAAGATCATGGTGATGCATAGCAACGAGAGGGGAGAGTGTTGTCTATGTACCCTCGTAGACCGAAGCGGAAGCATTGACGCAACGTAGAGGAAGTAGTCGTACGTCTTCCCAGTCCAACCGATCAAAGCACCATTACTCTGGCACCTCCGAGTTCTTGACACACGTACAGCTCGATGACGCACCCTGGGCTCCGATCCAGCAAAGCTTCGGGGAGGAATTTCGTCAGCACGACGGCGTGGTGACGATCTTGATGTTTAACCGTCGCAGGGCTTCGCCTAAGCACCGCTACAATATGATCGAGGTGTAATATCGTGGAGGGGGCCACCGCACACGGCTAACGAACGATCACGAAGATCAACTTGTGTGTCTATGGGGTGCCCCCTGCCCCTGTATATAAAGGAGTGGAGGAGGGGAGGGCCGGCCCTCTCTATGGCACGCCCTAGGGGAGTCCTACTTCCACCAGGAGTAGGATTCCCCCTTTCCTAGTCCAACTAGGAGTCCTTCCAAGTATTAGGAGTAGGAGACAAGGAAGGGGAAGAGGGAAGAGAAGGAAGGAGGGGGCGCAGCCCCTCCCCCTAGTCCAATTCGGACTAGGCCTTGGGGGGGTGCGTGGCCTGCCTCTCCCTCTCCCCTAAAGCCCAATAAGGCCCATATACTTCTTCTCCCGTATTCCCGTAACTCCCCGGTATTCCGAAAAATACCCGAACCACTCGGAACCTTTCCGATGTCCGAATATAGTCGTCCAATATATCGATCTTTACGTCTCGACCATTTCGAGACTCCTCGTCATGTCCCCGATCTCATCCGGGACTCCGAACTCCTTCGGTACATCAAAACTCATAAACTCATAATATAACTGTCATCGAAACCTTAAGCGTGCGGACCCTATGGTTCGAGAACAATGTAGACATGACCGAGACACGTCTCCGGTCAATAACGAATAGCGGGACCTGTATGCCCATATTGGCTCCTACATATTCTACGAAGATCTTTATCGGTCAGACCGCATAACAACATACGTTGTTCCCATTGTCATCGGTATGTTACTTGCCTGAGATTCGATCGTCGGTATCCAATACCTAGTTCAATCTCGTTACCGGCAAGTCTCTTTACTCGTTCCGTAATACATCATCTCGCAACTAACTCATTAGCTGCAATGCTTGCAAGGCTTAAGTGATGTGCATTACCAAGAGGGCCCAGAGATACCTCTCCGACATTCGGAGTGACAAATCTTAATCTTGAAATACGCCAACCCAACATGTACCTTTGGAGACACCTGTAGAGCTCCTTTATAATCACCCAGTTACGTTTTGACGTTTGGTAGCACACAAAGTGTTCCTCCGGCAAACGGGAGTTGCATAATCTCATAGTCATAGGAACATGTATAAGTCATGAAGAAAGCAATAGCAACATACTAAACGATCGGGTGCTAAGCTAATGGAATGGGTCATGTCAATCAGATCATTCAACTAATGATGTGATCCCGTTAATCAAATAACAACTCTTTGTCCATGGTTAGGAAACATAACCATCTTTGATTAACGAGCTAGTCAAGTAGAGGCATACTAGAGACACTTTGTTTGTCTATGTATTCACACATGTATTATGTTTCCGGTTAATACAATTCTAGCATGAATAATAAACATTTATCATGATATAAGGAAATAAATAATAACTTTATTATTGCCTCTAGGGAATATTTCCTTCAATAGGCAATGTGATGATATGAGATCATGGGACTATAAAAGATTGAAGTTGGAATTTCATCAAAAGTATTACCCTATGCATCTTGTTCATCATGATCGCAATTATATATATAATTTCTGGCCTCGCAAAGGAGAAAGCATCGCTCAAGCTTGGGGGAGGCTTAAATCAATGTTATATTCATGCCCCAATCATGAGCTCCAGAGAGAAATAATTATGCAAAGTTTTTATGCTTGGCTTTCTGAAAACAATCGCAACATGCTTGATAGTTCTTGTGCTGGCTCTTTTATGATGAAGACAATTGAATTCAGATGGAATTTATTGGATAGAATTAAATGCAACTCGAAGATTGGGACCTCAAAGAAGGTAAGGCGTCAAGTATGACACCTAAGTTTGATTGTGTTAAATCTTCTATGGATACCAACATTTTCCGTAAGTTTAGCACTAAATATGGACTTGACTCTGAGATAGTAGCTTCTTTCTGTGAATCTTTTGCTACTTATGTTGATCTCACCAAGGAGAAGTGGTTTAAATATCATCCTCCCATAGAATTAAAAGTAGCTGCACCTATTAAAGTTGAAGAAAAGACTGTCACTTATAATGATCCTATTGTTCCTACTTCTTATATTGAGAAACCACCTTTCCCTTTTAGTGTAAAGGATCATGCTAAAGCTTCAACTGTTGTTCGTAAAAGCAATATTAGAATTGATATACCTCCTGAGCAAGTTAAAGTAGAACCTAATATTGCTATTCTTAAAGATCTATTGTCTGATAATATTGATGGGCATGTTATTCAGTTCGAAGGTGAAACTGCTAGAATTGCTAAACCTTGTGCTAAAAATAAACATAGACCTGTGGTAGGCGTGCCTGTTATTTCTGTTAAAATAGGAGATCGTTGTTATCATGGCTTATGTGATATGGGTGCTAGTGCTAGTGTTATACCTCATGACTTATACAAAGAAATTATGCATGATATTGCACTTGTTGAGTTAGAAGATATTGATGTCACAATTAAACTTGCCACTAGAGATACTATTTCAGCAATGGGAATTGTTAGAGATGTTGAAGTCTTGTGTGGGAAAACTAAATATCCTGCTGATTTTCTTGTTCTTGGTTCCCCACAAGATAGCTTTTGTCCCATTATATTTGGTAGACCCTTCTTAAATACTGTCAATGCTACCATAGACTGCACTAAGAATATTGTTACTGTTGGCTTGGATGATATGGTTCATGAGTGTAATTTCTCTAAATTTAGTAAACAACATCGTGAGGAAGAATTACCCAGTAAGGATGAAATTATTGTTCTTGCTTCTATTGCCGTACCTCCTAGTGATCCTTTAGAACACTATTTGCTAGACCATGAAAATGATATGTTCATGAATGAAAGAAGGGAAATAGATGAATTATTCTTTAAACAGGAACCTATTTTGCATCATAACTTGCCTGTTGAAATTTTGGGGGATCCTCCTCCACCCAAGGGTGATCCCGTGTTTGAGCTTAAACCTCTGCCTGATAATCTTAAATATGCTTATCTTGATGAAAAGAAGATATATCCTATTATTATTAGTGCTAACCTTTCAGAGCATGAAGAAGAAAGATTATTGAAAACTCTGAAGAAGCATCGTGCTGCTATTGGATATACTCTTGACGATCTGAAGGGCATTAGTCCCACTTTATGTCAACATAAAATAAATCTGGAAGCAAATGCCAAACCAGTTCGTGATCCCCAACAACGTCTGAATCCTAAAATGAAAGAAGTGGTAAGAAAAGAAATACTCAAGATTTTGGAGGCAGGTATAATTTATCCCGCTGTTGATAGTGAGTGGGTAAGTCCTGTCCATTGTGTCCCTAAGAAGGGATGTATTACTGTTGTTCCTAATGATAAAGATGAATTGATTCCACAAAGAATTATCACAGGTTATAGGATGGTAATTGATTTCCACAAATTAAATAAAGCTACTAAGAAAGGTCATTACCCCTTACCTTTTATTGATCAAATGCTAGAAAGATTATGCAAACACACACACTACTGCTTTCTAGATGGTTATTCTGGTTTCTCTCAAATACCTGTGTCGGCTAAAGATCAATCAAAGACTACTTTTACATGCCCTTTTGGTACTTTTGCTTATAGACATATGCCTTTTGGTTTATGTAATGCACCTGCTACCTTTCAAAGATGCATAATGGCTATATTCTCTGACTTTTGTGAAAAGATTTGTGAGGTTTTCATGGATGACTTTTCCGTCTATGGTTCCTCTTTTGATGATTTCTTGAGCAATCTTGATCAAGTTTTGCAGAGATGTGAAGAAACCAATCTTGTCTTGAATTGGGAAAAGTGCCACTTTATGGTTAATGAAGGTATTGTCTTGGGTCACAAAGTTTCTGAAAGAGGTATTGAATTTGATAAAGCCAAGGTTGATGCTATTGAAAAGATGCCATGTCCCAAGGACATCAAAGGTATAAGAAGTTTCCTTGGTCATGCTGGGTTTTATAGGAGGTTCATTAAGGACTTCTCAAAAATTTCTCGGCCTCTCACTAATTTATTGCAAAAAGATATACCATTTGTCTTCGATGATGATTGTGTAGAAGCATTTGAAATACTTAAGAAAGCATTAGTCTCTACACCTATTGTTCAGCCACCTGATTGGAATTTACCCTTTGAAATTATGTGTGATGCTAGTGATTATGCTGTAGGTGCTATTCTAGGGCAAAGAGTTGATAAGAAATTAAATGTTATTCATTATGCTAGTAAGACTCTAGACAATGCTCAAAGAAATTATGCTACTACTGAAAAAGAACTTTTAGCAGTTGTATTTGCTTGTGATAAGTTCAGATCTTATATTATTGATTCTAAAGTAACTATTCAAACAGATCATGCTGCTATTAAATATCTTATGGAAAAGAAAGATGCTAAACCTAGACTTATTAGATGGGTTCCCTTGCTACAAGAATTGGATTTGCATATTGTTGATAGAAAGGGAGCTGAGAACCCCGTTGCAGACAACTTGTCTAGGTTAGAAAATATTCTTGATGACCCACTACCTATTAATGATGACTTTCCTGATGAGAAATTAAATGTTATAAGTACTTCTCGTAGTACTCCATGGTATGCTGATTATGCTAATTATGTTGTTGCTAAGTTTATACCACCTAGCTTCACATACCAACAAAAGAAAAAGTTCTTCTATGATTTGAGACATTACTTTTGGGATGACCAACATCTTTATAAAGAAGGAGTAGATGGTGTTATTAGGCGTTGTGTACCTGAGCATGAAAAGGAACAGATCCTACGCAAGTGTCATTCCGAGTCTTATGGAGGACACCATGCTGGAGATAGAACTGCACATAAGGTATTGCAATCTGGTTTTTATTGGCCTACTCTCTTCAAGGATGCCCGTAAGTTTGTCTTGTATTGTGATGAATGTCAAAGAATTGGTAATATTAGTAGACGTCAAGAAATGCCTATGAATTATTCACTTGTTATTGAACCGTTTGATGTTTGGGGCTTTGATTATATGGGACCTTTTCCTGCCTCTAATGGATACACACATATTTTAGTTGCTGTTGATTACATTACTAAGTGGGTAGAAGCTATTCCAACTAGTAGTGCTGATCAAAACACTTCTATTAAAATGCTTAAAGAAGTTATTTTCCCGAGGTTTGGAGTCCCTAGATATTTAATGACTAATGGTGGTTCAAACTTTATTCATGGTGCTTTCCGTAAAATGCTTGCTAAATATGATGTTAATCATAGAATTGCATCCCCTTATCACCCACAGTCTAGTGGTCAAGTAGAGTTGAGCAATAGACAGCTCAAATTAATTTTGCAAAAGACTGTTAATAGGTCTAGAAAGAATTGGTCTAAGAAACATGATGATGCATTATGGGCTTATAGAACTGCATACAAAAATCCTATGGGTATGTCCCCGTATAAAATGGTCTATGGAAAAGCATGTCACTTACCTCTCGAACTAGAACATAAGGCATATTGGGCTATTAAAGAACTCAACTATGATTTTAAACTTGTCGGTGAGAAGAGGTTATTTGATATTAGCTCACTTGATGAATGGAGAACCCAAGCTTATGAAAATGCCAAGTTGTTTAAAGAAAAAGTTAAAAGATGGCATGACAAAAGGATACAAAAGCGTGAGTTTAATGTAGGTGATTATGTATTGCTATACAACTCTCATTTAATATTTTTTGCAGGAAAACTTCTCTCTAAATGGGAAGGCCCCTATGTTATCGAAGAGGTCTATCGTTCCGGTGCCATAAAAATCAACAACTTCGAGCGCACAAATCCAAAGGTGGTAAACGGTCAAAGAATTAAACATTATATCTCAGGTAATCCCATAAATGTTGAAACCAATATTATTGAAACCATAACCCCGGAGGAATACATAGGGGACACTTTCCAGAATGTTTCAGACTCCGAAAAGGAATAGGTATGTGGTATGGTAAGTAAACCGACTCCAAAACAATTTTTAAGGCAATATTTCTCCGTTTTGGAATATTTAGAAAAATAGAAAAATAAGTAGCAGTCCGGGAAGGACACGAGGGCCCCACGAGGGTGGTGGGCGCGCCCTACCCCCTGGGCATGCCCCCCTACCTCGTGAGCGCCTCATGTGCCCTCCGGACTTTGTTTTCTTGCACGATACGTATTTTGGTCGGTAAAAATTCATTATATATCCTCCCGAAGGTTTTGACTCCCGTATCACGCAAAAATCTCCTGTTTTTGTTTCGAGCTGTTTTCCTGATAGATCTAGGTTATCATGACAGCCCCAAGCGCCTCCAAGGACAAGTTCTTCGAGAAGGTCATCAACCCTTACCTCGCGAAGGTGCTGCGACACCCTCAAACCATTGAGATGCGTGATGGGTTACTGCACATCCGCGATGAAGAGGGACCAAAGGGGACCGGAAGCATGGAGATGACGCTCGAAGCAGTGGAGCAATAAGTTTTCAAGTGCCAAAGGATGGTGGAGCGTGGAATCAACGCTAGCCACATGATGCTCGCGGAGTTCACTAACAACTACAAGTCGGATGCCAAGAGCACCGAGGAGGCCATCTTCAAGCTACACGAGAAGATCGAGCACCTCCAAGCCCAAGTCTATGACCTTCAAAACCAAAACTGTGAGTATGAATATAGATTCAAAAGAATGAGTTTGGCTACAAATTGGAGGATTCCGGAGACTCGATCATCTTTCTATGATGGTGAACCTATGCCTTGGAAGATGGATGACAAGCTCACATCATCAACAACACCTCCACCATCTCCTCCAACAAAGAAGAATTGAGTATCTAGGTATGGGCACTCCCCTTGGCAACTGCCAAGCTTGGGGGAGGTGCCCCGGTATCATATCACCATCACAACTCCTATATTTACCATTTTCTTAGTTCGATCCTATTATTAGTATCTTGATCTAGTAGAATAATGTTTATGGCATGATCTAGTTTTGAGTTTTGCTTTATGATCCCTCTATGTAATCGAGTCCGTGAGTTATATATAATAAAGATTAGTGTTGAGTCAAGGGCTTGATTATTTTGCCATGATCTTGGGTGAATAAAAGAAAGAAGAAAAGAATAAAAGAAACAAAAAGTTCATATTGTTCTTATTGAGAGTAATGACTTCACATAGAAAGAGTATGATGATTAAAAGTTGTTGGGAGTTGGTGGACATACCTTTGGTCATTGTTGCAATTAATAGGAAGTAATAAGGAAAGAGATGTTTCACATATAGATATATTATCATTGACATCTTTTATGATTGGGAGCACTCATTAAAATATGACATGCT
The DNA here is from genome assembly GCF_003073215.2 of Triticum urartu. Classification (NCBI taxonomy): domain Eukaryota; kingdom Viridiplantae; phylum Streptophyta; class Magnoliopsida; order Poales; family Poaceae; genus Triticum; species Triticum urartu. Next base: position 475,249,206 of record NC_053022.1, read on the forward strand.
AAAGAGTTGATGTTGGACAAGGAAGACAACGTAATGAGTTATGTCTTTCTTATATCTGAGATAAAGTATATTGTCATGGTTCCTCTAACTTGTTGAACTTGCCTTTCCCCCTCATGCTAGCCAAATTCTCAGCACCAAGTAGAAATACTACTTGTGCTTCCAAATATCCCTAAACCAGTTTTTCCATGAGAGTCCACCATATTACCTATGGATTGAGTAAGATCCTTCAAGTAAGTTGTCATCGGTGCAAAGCAATAAAAAATGCTCTAAATATGTATGATTGATTGGTGTGGGAGAAATAAGCTTTATACGATCTTGTGATGTGGAAGTAATAAAAGCGACGGACTGCATAATAAAGGTTCATATCACAAGTGGCAATATAAAGTGACGTTCTTTCGCATCGAGATTTTATATATCCAACCATAAAAGCGCATGGCAACCTCTGCTTCCCTATGCGAAGGGCCTATCCTTTATTATTATCTCCTACCTTATGCAAGAGTCATAGTGATCTTCACCCTTCCTTTTTCATTTTATCCTTTGGCAAGCTCAGCATGTTGGAAAGAACATGATATATATATATATATATCTAATTGGATGTAGGGGAGCATGAACCATTATTGTTGACATTACCCTTGAGGTAAAAGGTTGTGGGGCAAAACTATAAGCCCCTATCTTTCTCTGTGTCCGATTAAAGCTCCGTAACCACAAGTATTGCGTGAGTGTTATCAATTATGGGAGACTAAATGATAGTTGAGTATGTGGACTTGCTTTTTTTAGCTCTGACATAGACTCTTTCCGATGTTATGATAAATTGCAATTGCTTCAATGACTGAGATTATAGTTTGTTGGAGCCCAATAAGGTTTATGATTTATACTTTTTGCATTGTGAATAGATCATCACTTGAACATAAGTAATCCTATGAAAAAATATATATATGTTGCTGTTATAAGAATAATCATGATGCCTTCATGTTCGTATTTTATTTTTTGTCGACACCTCTACCTCTAAACATGAGGACATTTGTATTGTTATCGGCTTTTCGCTTGAGGACAAGCGAGGTCTAAGCTTGGGGAGTTGATACGTCCATTTTGCATCATGCTTTTATATCGATATTTATTGCATTATGGATTGTTATTTCACTTTATGTCACAATACTTATGGCTATTCTCTCTTATTTTACAAGGTTTACATAAAGAGGGAGAATGCCGGCAGCTGGAATTCTGGTCTGGATAAGGAGCAAATATTAGAGACCTATTCTGCACAACTCCAAAAGTCCTGAAACTCCACGGAACGTCTTAGAAGAAATAAAGAAAAATCCACACCAAAGATGAAGGCCAGGGGGCCCACACCCTGCTCACGAGGGTGGGGGGGCGCCCCACCCCAGGGTGTGCCCCCCTACCTCGTGGGCCCCCTGGTGGCTCTCCGATGCCCATCTTCTCCTATATGAGGTCTTTCGATGAGAAAAAAATAGAAAGGAACTTTTTGGTACGAGACTCCGCCGCCACGAGGCGGAACCTTGGCGGATCCAATCTAGAGCTCCGGCAGAGCTGTTCTACCGGGGATACTTCCCTCCCGGAGGGGGAACTCATCACCATCGTCATCACCAATGCTCCTCTCATCGGGAGAGGGCAATCTCCATCAACATCTTCACCAGCACCATCTCGTCTCCAAACCCAATTCATCTCTTGCATCCAATTCTTGTCTCAAAGTCTGGGATTGGTGCTAGTAGGTTGCTAGTAGTGTTGATTACTCCTTGTAGTTGATGCTAGTTGGTTTAATTGGTGGAAGATCATATGTTCATATCCTATATGCATATTATTACCCCTCTTATTATGAACATGAATATGCTTTGTGAGTAATTACGTTCGTTCCTGAGGACAAGGGAGAAGTCTTGCTATGAGTAGTCATGTGAATTTGGTATTCGTTTGATATTTTGATAAGATGTATGTTGTCTAGCCTCTAGTGGTGTTATGTGAACGTCGACTACATAACACTTCACCATTATTTGGGCCTAGAGGAAGGCATTGGGAAGTAATAAGTAGATGATGGGTTGCTAGAGTGACAGAAGCTTAAACCCTAGTTTATGCGTTGCTTCGTAAGGGCCTGATTTGTATCCATATGTTTCATGCTATGGTTAGGTTTACCTTAATACTTTTGTTGTAGTTGCGGATGCTTGCAATAGAGGTTAATCATAAGTGGGATGCTTGTTCAAGTAAGAACAACACCCAAGCACCAGTCCACCCACATATCAAATTATCAAAGTATCGAACATGAATCATATGAACGTGATGAAAACTAGCTTGACGATATTCCCATGTGTCCTCGGGAGCGCCTTTCCAATTATAAGAGTTTGTTCCGGCTTGTCCTTTGCTACAAAAGGATTGGGCCACCTTGCTGCACTTTATTTACTTTTGATACTTGTTGCTCATTACAATTTATCCTATCGCAAAACTATCTGTTACCACTTATTTCAGTACTTGCAGAGAATACCTTGCTGAAAACCGCTTATCATTTCCTTCTGCTCCTCATTGGGTTCGACACTCTTACTTATCGAAAGGACTACGATAGATCCCCTATACTTGTGGGTCATCAAGGCGCCGCACACCCCCTGTGCTTCACCGAGGAAGTAATGGAGCATGAATTCCTAGAAGGGTTTAAACCTATGAATATCGAATCATATGATGGAACAACCGGCCCTGCAGTATGGATTGAGGATTTTCTTCTCCATATCCACATGGCCCACGGTGATGATCTCCATGCCATCAAATACCTCCCACTAAAATTAAAGGGACCAACCCGACACTGGCTAAATAGCCTCCCAGAGAACTCCATTGGCAAGTGGGATGACTTGGAAGACGCCTTTCACGACAACTTCCAAGGTACATATATCCAACCCCCAGACGCCGATGACCTCAGTCACATCATCCAGCACCCCGGAGAGTCACCTAGGAAACTCTGGAATAGGTTCCTAATTAAAAAGAACCAAATTGTCGACCGTCCGGATGCTGAAGCCCTCGTGGCCTTTAAACATAGCGTCAGAGATGAGTGGCTCGCCCGTCACCTCGGCCAAGAAAAACCTAAGTCCATGGCAGCTCTTACCTCACTGATGACCCGCTTTTGCGCGGGAGAAGATAGCTGGCTTGCTCGTAGAAGCAATAGCACCGGCGATCCCGGCACCTCCGAAGCTAGGGACAGCAACGGCAAGCCACGACGCAATAAAAACAAGCGTCGAAACAATAACGCAGGAACCCAAGACATGGCGGTCAACGCCGGATTCAGTGGCCCCAAATTTGATCAACGGAAGGAGCCATTCAAGGCAAACAGAGATGGTCCATCCAGTTTAGACAGGATACTGGATCAGCCCTTTCAGATTCATGGCAGCCCTGACAAACCCTCTAACCATACCAATAGAAATTGCTGGGTTTTTAAACAAGCCAGCAAGTTCAATGTCGAACACAAAGGGAAGGGACCGCCAAGTGACAGCGAAGATGAAGAGACTCGCCAACCAAACAACGGGGGACAGAAGCAATTTACCCCCGAAGTCAAAACAGTAAACATGCTATATGTGACGCATATCCCTACAAGGGAGCACAAGCGCGCACTACGAGACGTCTACGCCATAAGACCGGTCGCGGCAAAATTTAACCCATGGGCAGACTGCTCGATCACTTTTGATCACAAGGACCACCCAACCAATATCCTTCACGGAGGTTTGGCAGCTCTGGTCCATGATCCAATTATCGATGGATTCCATCTCATACGGGTCCTTATGGACGGCGACAGTAGCCTTAATTTACTTTATGAAGAAACTGTCCGCAAGATGGGCATTGACCCCTCAAGGATCAAGCCCACCACAACTACCTTCAAGGGAGTAATACCTGGTGTCGAAGCTCACTACACGGGTTCAATCACATTGGAAGTCGTCTTCGGTTCGCCAGACAACTTTTGAAGTGAAGAGTTGATCTTCAATATTGTCCCGTTCCGCAGTGGCTACCATGCACTGCTCGGGCGGACCGCCTTTTCTCATTTCAATGCGGTCCCACACTACGCCTATCTAAAACTTAAGATGACCGGTCCACGCGGCGTCATCACAATCAACGGAAACACGGAACGCTCCCTCCATACTGAGGAGCATACCGCGGCCATCACAGCCGAATTACAAAGCAGCCCCGTCAAGTCGCATATCTTATCGGCCATTAAGTCGTCGGCCTCTATTACACATGACCGGTCAATTCTAAAGTTGGATTACCAGTTCCGCCTCCGTCGTTCACCACATATACCCGCAAAATTCGTATCGCGCATGCATAATTACGCACTTAAAATACCTTGGTCATCGGCGGAGGCACAATACGAGCAGGCCTACAATACGGTTCGCCCTCCTACAGCCTTTTTTCTCTTTTCTAACTATATCTTATCTTTTGCCATAGGTGAATCAAAAGCAGTTCATCCTATGGACCTACAAGGACTCTTTTTGAGCCCGGTTTCATACAAATAACCAAAGATTACTCCTTTTAAGAAATACTTTTTGCTGAGGCAACGACAGCGCAGACATGCGAGAGGAGGTCCAAAAGATTTTATGTTGACCAAACACTCTATTTAAAACTTGTATAGAGCGTTTTTCCTCAGATTTCGACACCTGGCATGTCAAAGGGCCTAGGTAGTGGTGTTATAATCTGTATGATTGCGTTCGACGTATCAATCAGATTCCAGTGAACATAACCCTTCTTCAGTATTTGCTTTTCCTCATAGAACTGCATTTTTTGGTTGTTTCACGCACACACCTCGGCACAAATCACCAGGGGCTTGATACGGCAACATATGGGTTGCCGAAATGTCCGAAAAGCTCTACAGCATACTTCGGCGTCATGAGTTTGGCATTATATGCATCAGCTCCAAATCATGTCTTTGGTCAATAGTTGGGTTGTCCAGCTCCTATGCTTACTACCTTACGTTCTGTCTTATCGGCTAGGGTAGTAAAGGGAGAACTACTGTGATTGTGTTTCCGGTTCGCCTGGTTAAACACCTCAGTAGAGAAAGCCAAAAACTGACTGTCATGATGTGGCGAGAGCTGGTCAACCACTCGGAGACTTATTAGAATCTTTTGCGATTTCTTCCGTACTACACGAAGGACCATTCTTTATTTTTTGGTCACCTATGTAACGCAACCATATTCGGATAACCGCGTACATGCTAGGGGCTACATAGTAGACCCACTTTAAAACACCTATGGCTAAGTGAAAGTGTTAAAGCCCTATAGTTTGATTGCCTAGTTCGCCGCACTAACACCTCCGTTAAGGACCAAGACGTTGGGTCAAGAGTGATCAGGTGCTATTCCGAACACCCCCGTATTATATGCTAGGGGGCTGAAGGCGACGACTGGCAAACTTTCAGATTACAAAAGAAGGCCGCACAGGAGGAAATAACTTTCAGGCAAAGATTTAACACAACCTTATTGCATCATAATGTTGTTCTCACAATTCCGGTGCATTTATTTGAACATAATATCCTTCAAGCACTAACCCTCTATCAAGCAGGCGCCCTCTAGGACGTCCTCCAAATAATGCTCCGGCGTGTGATGGTCCTTGCCTCCGGCGGACCCTTAGCTACAACATCGGTGGCCTTCATCTTTGCCCAGTACATCTTGACACGGGCGAAGGCCATCCGGGCACCTTCTATGCACGCCGACTGCTTGACGGTGTCAATACGCAGCACTGCATTGACAAGTCACTACACCAAACCAAAATAGATGTTCGAAATGGGTCTAGCCGGCCATAGCCGGACCACGAGGTCCTTCATGGCAGTTCCGAATATCTTGTGGAGCTCGGCCCCCTGCGCCATCTGTTCGTTCAGCAAAGCCGGACGCTGTGGCACGTTGAATTGTGACCAGAAAAGCTTCTCCATGGCACGTCCTTCCTGCACTTGGAAGAACTGCGTCTCGTCGGAGACAATCTTCGGCAAGTCCAAGAACACATCTGGAGAACTCCACAATTGGTTAAGCAGAGCACACTTCGGGTCGCTGAACTTAGTCTGTGAAAGAAAGGGCTTACCAGCTGCTATCTCCCCAGCTTGCTGGATCTCCTCCCAAGTCGCTCTAGACTCGGACCATTCTTCTCTCGCCTCTTGTAAGGCCTTGTCGAGTTTGGCTGCCTTAACTTTGTTATCCTCCGCGAGTGATTTTCATTTGCTAGTGGCATCCTTCAGCTCTCGCTCCATGGTAGATATTCTCTCCTCGCACTGGCGCCAAGTGGCCTATTCGGCGTTTAAATTAGCAGCCGCCTTCTTGGCAGCCACATTACTCACTCTGGCCTGCTCCTTGGCCTGGGTAAGCTCGGCCCAAAGGGTCTCAACTACGGTAGCACCATCTACAGTTATGCATATCACAGTGTATAATTTTCAGCTTTGTGCTCATACTATTATACATGCATAAGCGGGCTATCCCAAAACATACCTTGTGCCTCGTCCAGCCGCCTGTTAATGAGGGTAATGTCCTCATCAGCAAACTCAAGTTTATGCCTTAAATATGCAACTTCCGTAGGTTGGGCAGTCGCCTTTGACATAACAGCCCGTTTTCAAATTAATTATGTTACTTCCTGAGCATATCTTTCTTTTGATCCTCTGATCACCTCCCTATGGAAACCGACCAGAGTCTCAGGGGCTACTATCTATACACAGGTGCATTTTTACATGAAAAGAGCGGTTAAAGATATTACATTGCATACCTCGAAGCCTCTCAGCAGGCTCGTGAAGGCTTCATTCAATCCGCTTCTCACGGAAAGAATCCTCTCAACTACCGTACCCATTAAGGTACGATGTTCCTCTGAGATGGACACATGTTGCAATGTGCCCATCAGTGTATCTAGCACCTCCGGATTCCCGGAGGCTGCTACGGGAGTACGGACTCCCTTCAAAAGGGTATGCTTACTCGACCCTAGAATCGTTTTCGGCTGTAAATCAGATAGTTGAGGGCCCTCATTGTTGGTCCCCGTGGGGTCTGCCTCCCCTAGACCCTTGACAGTCGAAGTATCACCTTCGGGCGCTGTCTCCATTGTCCCCCGCACCGCTGGATGGTCAGGGGAGATCCTCCGGGACGACACCTCGAAGTCATCCGCCCTTAGGGGCGATGAAGCTTGTGGAGGCGTCTCGCTTTCCATCATCTTCGAAGGCAAGTCCCCCGATGAGGACTGTTGAGGTAGATAGCGGGCCGGACTGCAAACATATGGTTTAAATGTTACCCTTGCAAACCTAAACAAATGGGATATGTCTAAGGCATCCTTGTTCACTTGTGATTCGCCAAAGGGCTTGTCCCTAGAGAGGAGCTCTGCGTCAACATCGGCTTCCGAACCCGAACCATCTAACAGGGATATCTTCCCTCTCTTGGGTGCCTCAACCTCCAAGTCTTCGGAGGCAGTCCTTTTCTTCCCATGGTGGGAAGGGATATCCCCTTCTTCTTCCCCTTTGTCTTCATCTTCAGAAGAGGGAGCTTCAGTCTCCCCGGACATAGCGTCTAATATACGTTTAGAGCGGAGGCCACCTTTAGCCCTCTTGTTCTTCTTCTTGTCCTCCCTCGCCGGCATTTGATACGGCGCCGGGGCCAGCATCCTCATTAACACAGGGTCAGCTGAGTCTTTGGGAAGTGGAGCCAAACACCTAATTCGTTCCACCTTCTTTATCCAGCCCTGGTCTAAGATAGGTTTCTCAGTACATCGTTATGGGATAATCAACCGAGTTGCGTTCAGAAGTTGGGTGCTTACCGAGGTATACGGATGGTTGCAGTCGAGGCCGATGTCATCGGATGTGTCCGGCCACTACTTTCGGGTCTTGAAGAATAGTTTCCACATCCCTCTGTGTGTTGTGTCGAAGAATTGTTGAAGTGTCCGCGGTCCTTCCAGATTGAACTCCCACATGGGGAGAGGCCGTCACTGACACGGGAGTATCCGGCAGACTAGCATCACCTGGATCACGTTAATGAGGTAGGTGTCCTTTTCGAGGATGCTCTGGATACGAATTTGTAGCATCTGCACTTCATCATTTGATCCCCAGTCAAGCCCCTTATTAATCCACGATGCGAGTCGCAATGGAGGTCCAGATCGGAACACAGGCGTGGCTGCCCATTTGGTACCGCGGGGTTCGGTGATATAGAACCACTCCCGCTGCCATAAGTTGGAGGTTTCCGTGAATGTGCCTTTTGCCCAGATAGTATTGGCAAGTTTTCTCACCATAGCACCATTAGGCCCATGCTGCTGGGGTATGTGTCATGCTGGACACATTTGATTTTTTTGAGGTTGTCTTAAAGTTTGTTAACACGCAGGCAATGCCCCTGAACCCCATTCTCCACCCATCCGGCAGCGTGCTGGACGTCGTCCTCCTCTATGCAGCCGTCCCTGACGAGCTCTCTTGGCCGGAGGAGGTGGAGCAGCAAGGCCTCCTGTCCTCCAGCGCGTGGAGCGACGGCTGTGTCCTGCTGCTCTCCAAGTGTGGTGAGTTTCCCCTCCCCCCCCCCCCCCCCAAAACTAGATGATACTTGCAATTGTGCAGCTATAAACAATCAGGTCTTGGTTCAGTTTGTATGTGTCGATTTGGCTGAACCTTGACTAAAACCGAAACATTACGTTTGGATGTTCGATTTTCATTAGTATGCAGTACTTGTTGGTTCAAACAATTTTCTTCATACAATTGTAACTGGGGCATCTGTGTATAGTTCAAGCACCAGCACAATCTCTGTACTTTCTGGAATGTACGAGAAAACAAAGCACAGATTCTAGAATGACCATATATGCAGGCATCTTCATCACTAGATGGTTTACACATCAAGTAGTGTGCAACGCCACTGATTCTACAGCCAAAACTTTTTTTGTAAGAGATAATTAGCTTCATGTAAATCTGGCTGACACTTGCAATTGTACAGCTTTGACTGAATCTGGATGTTCAATTTTTATTAGTGTGCACTACTTATTCGTTCAGTCTGGTTCAATACACAATTTGGATGTTCAATTTGCTTATGCATATGATTGAAATCTGAATAAACCTGATATCTCATCTAATCTAATGCTAAGAAACTTTCAGACATTTATCCATACTGATTGTTTCCACGACAGTAAACTATATGCATATCTAGGATATGATGCAAGCGTGCAGTAGCATGAGAGCTCTTTCCTAATTCTAGAACAGGATGTGAAGCTTGCATCTGATTTATAAGATGTGTGTTCCTCTTTGATGTTTTCCTTTCTAATCCATTCCCTTGATGCTTCATGCGATTCACGTATGTACCATATATACTAAATTCTGGATGCCACACAAATGTGCTAGGTATTCTTATTTTCTGATGAGCTTAATTGTGTTTGTAGGTATCAAATTACACAGAATCTGCTGGAGAACAACTTTCCCAGAACCCTGAAAGAATGAGTTGTGAGGTGGAACTAAGGGGCTTTAGGTACAGAGATTGTCCGGCAGCGGCACATGTGATGGTGCTCACATGTGCGATTTGGCAAGGAAGTATGTGATCACAGTATTGGTGTTGTCAGTGGTGGCTTGCCTCGTCGCATACTATTTCTCTCAATCGATATTTTATTTGCCAGGTTGGTGCTTTGGCTGGTGAGAACTGAGAAATCACCCAGCCTAGGTTCAATTATTTACATGAGTTTGTTTCAGTATTTTTGTTAATGCCTTAGAATCTCTCCGCTTTCTCTGAAAATTTGTTTGGATGCTTTGTGCTTGGTCTCCTATAGGAAGAACATGGGGATTAGTTGCGCCGGTGCTTCCAGACTTGCCTGACATGGAATCCTCTTGTTGAGGTTTGTTTTTTCGCTCCCTTTTAACTCTCTGCACCCTCCTTTTCCCCTGCTCTTTCCAACCATGGTGATTTGGTTCATTGTATTTTCTTGAATTGTTTCTCAAGTAGTCCTACAGTGTAGGGTTCATAGAGCATCCAAATAGTGTTTTCTCCTATCCAGTTGTGTCTTTAGTTTAAAAAGACACTAAGTTGCTTGGAGAGTATTGCGCGCCTTGCCGACAAAAGAAAAAGACAGAAACACATCGCATTCACATACATAGCTCCTTAAGCCTAGCGACAGAGAGCTTGTGCGCGGACACACCTCAAGCTTCCACACTTGGCTCAGACACTCCACCAGGCTGATAGAGCTTGAGTAAGTCGGTAGCTTAGCTGGCCATCTATGGGTGTGCGCCAAGATGTGCCTCCTGCGCTAGAATAGCATAATTTATGGTATTGCTATGCTAATACTCAATACTCCTACCTCGTAGTTGAAAAAACAAACATAATAGAAACCAATGCCTTGAACCCAGGTTTGATTATTTATATACCAACTCATGAGAAGGGAGTCGAATGGTATATTTCTTGATTAAGCTGAGTCCGCATTACCATGTGATGGCAACATATTCAGAGACTTACTCTAGCTCATATGAAATAGAGACCCAAAATAATGTACAACTATGCAATTTTGACATTGTGTCTGTTGGCGGTTTGGCACCACCCAAACATACAAGAATTCTATGGAGTTGATCTTTTTTCCCTTCCTCAACAAATTAATTGAGTGTTTTTGTTAATTGTTGTTTGCAGGAAGGATGCTTCTTGCAGATGTGAGGGAAGAACTTGTGGAGAGGCTCACCTCGCTCTTCACAAAAGGCCAATACATACTTGTATCTTGGATGAACTTATATATATATATGTTTGTAAATGTTCCCACTGTGGCTTTAGTGATTTCATCTACGATGCTTGTTCTAATGGATGATTTTTTTAGAAAGGGTAATGGATAAAATAATTTGGAAATTTGTTAACTGGGCCAAATTATGGGCCTGGTACTTCAAAATAATTGAGTTGTGTAAGTTTGTTGTGCTAGCAATGCTGATTGATGGAATGGATTGTTCATGAATTGGGCGAATATTATAAGCCCAGATTTTCTTGTTTGGCCTTATTGGACCAGCAAAAACAGGCTATTGGGGCGGGCTAGATAGAAATAAGTGGGCTGAAACATTATTGGGCTGAAGCCCACGCTGGCGCCACGTAGATGCCATGTTGGTGCCAAGTAGATGCCACATCAGACACATGTTGGAGCCACGTAGATGCCATGTCAGGACCATGTTGCTGCCACATCATCTCAATCCTTGACGGATTAGTCCGTCACAAAGGCTCGGGCCTAGGGCGGGCCCGTGGACTAATCGGTGACAACCAGGATCCGTCATGATGGTACAGTTATGAAATTATGACGCGATATACATGACAGATTCTAAATCCGTCTCATGCCTCCTTCCATGACGGTAATCCACTATTATGTGACAGATTGCATCCGTCATGGATTAACAAGATTCTTGTAGTGACTCTCCTGCTCCCCGTCGACTATTTTCGGCTTCACATTGAATGTCTTGAGCCATAGGCTGAAGTGTGGGGGGATGCAGAGAAAAGCTTCACACATAATGATAAACGCCAAAATGTGGAGAAAGGAATCCAGAGCTAGATCGTGAAAATCTAGCCCATAATAGAACATAAGGCCACGAACGAAGGGGTGGAGAGCGAACCCTAGCCCATGGAGGAAGTGAGAGATGAATACAACCCTCTCACCGGATTTAGGTGTGGGGATAACCTGCCCCTTGGCAGGGAGCCTGTGGGGGATTTCCGTAGTCAGGTGCCTAGCTTCTCAGAGCTTCACGATATCTTCCTCGGTGACCGAGGAGGCCATCCACCTGCCTTGGGAGCTGGATCTAGACATGACTAGAAGGCTTGGTAGCAATGAAAGAAATCGGGACATGGGCGCTGGAGCTTGAGGCTGGAAGGGCTGAGGAAGAGGTAGGCATGGGGGAGAAAGACGGGTTTGTACCCCTTTATAAAGGAGATGAATATCGAACGCCTCCTCATGGGCCTTAAAGCTTGCCTATTCCCAAGGGATCATGCAAACGACATGGTTGAATTACCCATGCCCATATTGATAAGAATCCCGTGATAAGGGGGCACGATCTCTGCTTTAACAAGATGTGCCAATAAAGACCGCGTCTCATAACATGGAGTGAGAGGCTGAAAGACGGTTCGAAATAATAACCAGGCAAGGGACATAACGTCTCGGAACGAAAGCCGTCAGTAGATGGGACTTGTTAAATATTATACCCTATTGTCGTTGTATGTGGTGTCTGTTTTGCAGAACCGGACATGTTTTCTGTTTTCGAGGACTACTTTGAAGTATTCGGAGGAGGAGCCCACCTTGCAATGCCGAAGATAATCTACGCGCCGGACACATCGTCATTGAAGCCTGGTTCAGGGTCTACTGAGGGAGTCCTGGATTAAGGGGTCCTCGGGCGTCCGGGCTATGTGACGTGGGCCGGACTAATGGGCCATGAAGGTACAAGACAAAAGACTTCCTCCCGTGTCCAGATGGGACTCTCCTTTACGTGGAAGGCAAGCTTGGCATTCGGATATGAAGATTCCTTCCTCTATAAACCGACTCTGTACAACCCTAGGTCCCTCCGGTGTCTATATAAACCGAAGGGTTTAGTCCGTAGAGTCAATCATAATCATACAGGCTAGACGTCTAGGGCTTAGCCATTACGATCTCGAGGTAGGTCAACTCCTGTAAACCCCATATTCATCCAAGATAATCAAGCAGGAAGTAGGGTATTACCTCCATCAAGAGGGCCCGAACCTGGATAAACATCATCTCCCTATCTCCTGTTAACTTCGATCCTCAGACGCACAGTTCGGGACCCCCTACCTGAGATCTGCCGATTTTGAGACCGACAGTAACCAGCACCAAATCGTCACAAATATCTCTGTTCAGAGTTTTACTTTCCTACCTAGGAATATTCCTCCTAAAGTGAGCTTTGATTTATATGTTGAAAACCATCAGATACTACTTACTGAATTTTGTGATATATGCTTGATCCCTTCTGATGGGAGCTTAGCCGAGCCTAGGCCGGCTGGGTTTGAGGAATTTTATCGCACTTTGACAGTGGGACAAGAGAGAGGGGTGTCAGCCACCACAGCTGCTAGCATACACTTTCCTGCCGTACATTATTTTGCTTTATTTGTTGCTAAGTGCTTGCTTGCTAGAAAGAAAGTAGGTGCGCTCAGTGCACCAGACTCTGCTGCTTTAAGCCGAGCGCTAGAGGGCGACAACACCCATAGCTTGGGAGCTATTGTGGCTTGTCGCCTCCATCTTAATAAATCCCAGGGTGAAATACATGGTGGGATTTTTGTTACTCGTTTGCCATCTCACTTCGAGGTCGAGATACACCCTCATGATTACCCTTTGACCTAGGTCTACCTAGACAGGGCAGCCATGGAACACCATCATTTTCTTGCACGAGATTATCCTGACATTCCCATTCTTTATAACCTGGTTTTTAGCGTTAAAACTCGTGATATTATTCACTACCTGCACCTACTTTGTTTGATTCTGCTACCAGGGGCGCATATAGGATCATGCCTGCGGACATCATCGCCTACCGGAACGCTCATGCTGTCGCGGAAGCGGCACAGGTGGAGCCTCAGCAGTGGGACGAGTGGATGCCCGCTCCTCAGCACCCATACTACCCTCTAGGCTATTGATCGACTACCAAGTTAGGCCAAAAGCCTAAGCTTGGGGGAGTACGTGTTTCCACCAACTTTACATTCATGTTCACTTATTCCATTTGTCGGTGTCCACACTTTTTCATTGTATCATCCATGCTTAGATTTACTTTCTTACTTTCTTCTTGTGTGTTCGAAAAACCATAGAAAAAACCAAAAAAATTAGTTATAGTTAATTTACTTTCTATGCATGCTTAGTAGTAATATTAAATAGAAAACCCAAAAAGATTTGTTCTTATTTTTCTTGTTGGGAACTTTCCCGTGTAAATAGTTTTTCTCGTTTTTGCTTTTCTCTTTTATTTGCTTGTTCAAGAAAACCAAAAACTCCAAAAATATTTCAGTGTGTTACTCTGAATTTCTTTTATTTTTATTCGAGTTGTGTCAAGGAGAAGACCACGATGAAAATGTTGAGTGGCTCTCATATGAATAATTGTTGAACTAATAAAGAGCACATTTTACCTTGTCTTCTCTTGTTGAATAAAATGTTTGCAGATTCCAACTTAGTCCATGACACTCTTGCACTATTATTATTTTCATATCATTAGGTCGTGCAAGTGAAAGGCAATAATGACAACATTCGATGAACTGGCCGTGGCAGAGAGAAACTAGTATGAACTCGACTTGTTATGTCTGTGTAAATATGTGCAACCTAGTATCCATGATTCAGCCCATTATGATTAAACATGTTTGCAATGACAATTAGAGATTGTAGTTTCTCATGCCATGCATAAGTAGCTGGGAGTCGATAATGATTTATCTTGGATATCAACATTGCATTAAAATGATTGTGATGTAGTATGATGATATGGTATCCTCCTCTGAATGTTCAAGTGGCTTGACTTGGTACATGTTCATGCATGTAGTTGAATCAAAACCAACATACCCTCTATGATATTTATGTTCATGGTGTTCATATCCTACTCATGCTAGTGTCCAATGTTACTTATGCATAATGCATGGTTATGATCATTGTTGCTCTCTAGCTGGCCGCTTCTCAATCTAAATTGCTAGCCTTCTACTTGTACATCAAAAACCTTGATCCCAAAGTTATTCCAGATGAGTCCACCATACCTACCTATATCTCTACGAAAAATACACTTATGTGATGATACATGTTTGTCACAGTAGGTCACGTGTTCTGTCATGCATGTACATCCATGACAAATTTATGACAGAATCAAGATAGTCATACATGTGCTGTCGTAGAAGTGTTCCATGACATTACCAAAATTATCATCATGGAAGTGTCCACTTCCATGATGATAAATCGCGCGTCACAGAAGTGCTTTCGTCAAGGGTGACCGACACGTGGCATCCACCGTAACGGTACGCTGTTAAGCTATCGGGCCCGGTTTTGGATCCGATAACCTGTTAACAGCCCGGACCAATGGGGATTTTCCACGTGTAAAATCATCATTGGCCAGAGGAAACACGTGTTGCCTCACCGTTGGGACAGATGTCATCCACTCATTGGACAGGAGGCGCCTATGATAGGTCGACACGTGGCATGGCCCAACAGTGGCCCATTTCGATGAAAAAGGTTGGCCCAGTAAAAAATAGCAGGCCGGCCCATATAAGGCCTACTTGTGTCAGGTCCATTTAAGCCCACGACCCATATGAGATGTCCCAATTCGGCCCGTTAAAGATTTAACACCATTGCAGCCCATCATCAGTTCGAGCCCATTAACAGCCCGCTATATATTTGGGCTCAATATTGGCCCGATGAGATTTCGGCCTGTTAACGGCCCATTCCGTGGATGGGCCAATTTTCACGATGTATATCTTTCGGCCTTTTAGCGACCCATATAAATATTAGGCTAATTTCCGGCCCGATGTGTCTTTCAGCCTGTTGACGGCCCATAAATCAGTTGGGCCATTTGTAGTCGGACCTGAGTTTCGGCCTTTTAGCGACCCATTTAAGTGTTGGGCCAATTTCTGGCCGGGTGTGTGTTTTAGCCTGGTGACGGCCCATATATCTGTTGGACCATTTTTAGTTGGACATGAGTTTTGGCCTTTTAGCGACCCCATTTAAGTGTTGGGCCAATTCCCATACATGTGTGCCTTTCAGCCTGTTAACGGACCATAAATGATTTGGGCCATTTGTAGTCGGACCTGAGTTTTGGACTTTTAATGGCCCATGCCCTTCATGGTCCAATACCAGCCTGGTTTCTCTTCCGACCTGCTAAAGGCCCACAACACAGTTGGGCGATTTACAATACAACCTGACTTTCGGCCTCTTAGCAGCCCATGCTCTTCATGGTCCAGTACAAGTACGTTGTATCTTTCGGCCTGCTAAAGGCCCAAAGTATAGTTGGGCCATATGAAGCCCGAACTTCGTAACGGCCTGTTAACGGCCCGTAAAATCAATTGGGCCCACCTGTTGCCCACTTCGATGTTAGCCTGTTAATGACCCGGGAGTTAAGAGGGCCAACCATTAACTTTCGACCTGGTAGCGGCCCATTAACTTAATGGGCCCACTAAAGTTCGTACATGTCTTTAGGCCAAATTAGATAATTTGAGCCCATTACGACGAGCAATTATGCACAGGACCAAAACCAATCAAGCAAAGGTACGACATACAACGAAAAACGTTGCACATCCAGCATATATTACAGGAAATTACATCCACTAGGCAATCAAAGATTGATGCCGGTGCAAATAAGTGAACAGAACCTAACAATCTACAACATCACAATCTGCAACCTCAGCACGGATGACGCCCATAAGCATGTGGGCAAGTTCTTGCTGCTTTGATACACTGTCTCTGAAAACATTGATCAGTTGTTGTGTCACACGAATCTGCACCTCTGATTCCTCCACCATTTCCATCATTCCTTCAGCCATTAATTGGTTCACAAACATACATTTTTTCTGTTGCATTCGAGACAGAGGATACTGAACAGATTCAGATGGCGATTTTGGCAGGCTTGTATTATTGATAGTCGAGAGTGTCTCGACCACTGCATCATAACATAAATTAGGAGGGGACCAAACAGATTAATCATGAGTTATTGGCATATTACCTGGCCTAGATTTATTGGAAAGAAACAATGGGGTTGCCTTGCTGTTTTCAGAGTTTGTCTTCTTATCTTCAGCAGCCTGCACCAAATTAAGACACTAGCATTGCTATCATTGGCCAAGTCAGATAATAGGAAAGCAACATTGGCACAACGAACGTTTGGGAAATTAGCCAACACCAAATGAACACAATATGGCACAGCTATCATCATCCAGGTACGGTAATACGAAAGCAACATTGACACAATGATTGAATGGGCAACGAGAGCATCACTACAATTCAGTAGTGTGCATGATATGAGATAGTACACTCATGCAGCTCAGTATGAAAACTACCAAGAAGTTTTCTTTACAAAAATCAACATTGGCGCCTTTAACATTTTGCTGCAACTAATTTTAGATTAGACAAAGGTTGGATTCACGCCGATTAACAAAATACATGCTGATGTAAAAATATAGTGATATACAACAGGTACTTACATCAGCATTGGGGCACAGAGAATTCCTGCAAGATATTTTCTTCGAATAAAATCCCAATGAAGGAAATCTTCTATCATTTAACCTTATTTTCTAAAATAGATATGGGTAAGAAACATGTAGAAAATATGATCAGAATGCTATAAAATTTCATGATGCGAGGATACGCACACGCTTCTTAGAATGGAGTTGACATTCTTTGCTGTACTGGAGCAGACTAGTTCTTTGGCCACTGGAATCTGCTTATTATTAGTGGGAGTTGGGTTTCTCTGTGCTGGAGTAGTATCTATGAAAAATGGAGTTGGTTTATTATCTCCTGGCGTTTGGATCTTTTGCAAAGACCTGGTTCATAACCCTTCAAATTCTAACATAGCTATCTTCCCCTTGCATGCCTTATATAGAAGAATAGTGCTTCAATTATAAAACATGTTATAGCAGAGGTGGAATAGGTACCGAAGAATAGAAAGGCATGACATATTAAAATGTATTCCCTCCATCCGGAAATAAATGGATGGGTCTAGGCGTATTTCAGTTCTAGATACATCCAGTTTTATCCATTTCTGCGACATGTAATCTGGACGGAGGGAGTATGATGTAAGAGCTAGAGATACGACAGGACAACACAGTAAAAAAACACTAAAAACCCACTGCAGAACCAAAGTAATCAAACCCACTGATATGATATAGTACACTCATGCAGCTCAACATGCAAAACTACCAGGCAGTTTTATTTATAAAAAACAACATTGTGGCCTTTAATCATACATTTTTCTACAACTAAATTTAGATCAAATAAAGGTTGGATTCACGCCGACTAACAAAATACATGCTGATGTAAAAATATAGTGATATACAACAGGTACTTACATCTGCATTGGAGTATAGAGAATTCCTGCAAGAATCTTTCCTCACAGACGATACCAGTGCAAAAATTCTTCTATCTGTTAAGCTTATTTTCTAAAAGAGAGATGGGTAAGAAACATGTAGAAAATATGATCAACATGCTATAAAATTTCATGATGAAAGCATACACATATGCTTCTTAGAATGAAGTTGACATATTTTTGCTGGACTGGAGCAGACTAGTTCTTTGGCCACTGGAATCTGCTTATTATCAGTAGGAGTTGGGTTTCTCTGTGCTGGAGCAGTATCTATAAAAACTGGAGCTGGTTTATTATCTCCTGGCATTTGGGTCTTTTGCAAAGACCTGGTTTGTAACCCTTCAGATTCTAACATAGTCGTCTTCCCCTTGCATGCCTTGTATAGAAGAATGGTGCTTCAATTATAAAACATGCTATAGCACAGAGATGGAATAGGTACTGAAGAATAGAAAGGGATGACATATTGCCATCTATTCCCTCCATCAGGAAAAAATGGATGGGCCTAGGCGTATTTCAGTTCTAGATACATCCTTTTTCTATCAATTTCGGCAACATATAATCCGGACGGAGGGAGTATGGTGTAAGAGCTAGGGATACGACAGGACAACATAGTAAAAAACACTAGTTAAATGTAAAACATAAAATCGTATGCTAGCGGAATACGTACAGAAAAAACTAAGGCAACATACACGTGTATGATTGGGAAACTAAGATGGTGATAACCCACAAGTATAGGGGATCAATTGTAGCCTCTTCTGATAAGTAAGAGTGTCGAACCCAACGAGGAGCTAAAGGTAGAACAAATATTCCCTCAAGTTCTATCGACCACCGATACAAATCTATGCACGCTTAACATTCGCTTTACCTAGAACAAATATGAAACTAGAAGTACTTTGTAGGTGTTTTTGGATAGGTTTGCAAGAATATAAAGGGTGTGTAAATAAAAAGTGGGTGCTATTTAGGTAAAGACACAACTAATTTAGTTTTAGTAAAGAGCTTTTCTGTTACAAGAAAGTTATTTGTCCCTAGGAAATCGATAACTAGACTAGTAATCACTATTGCAATTTTATTTGAGGGAGAGGCATAAGATAACATACTTTCTCTACTTGGATCATATGCACTTATGATTGGAACTCTAGCAAGAATCCGCAACTACTAAAGATCATTACGGTAAAACCCAACCATAGCATTAAAGTATCAAGTCCTCTTTATCCCATACGCAAACAACCTACTTACTCGGGTCTGTGTTTCTATCACTCATGCCACCCACCATAAGCAAATCATGAACATATTGCAAACCCTACAACGGGAATCCCTCATGCTTGCGCGACACAGAGAGCACCATAGGACAACATCAATAATAAAACATGCAACTCAAACCAATCATGATCATCAATTAACCCATAGGACAAAACGGATCTACTCAAACATCATAGGATAGCCATACATCATTGGGAAATAATATATAGCGTTGGGAACCATGTTTAAGTAGAGATTATAGTGGGTAAAAGAGGGGTTACACCGCTTCATAGAGGGGAGAAATGTTGATGATGATGGCGGCGAAGTTGTTGTTGAAGATTGCGGTGATGATGATGGCCCCCGGTGGCACTCTGGCACCACCGGAAGCGATGGGGAGAGAGCCCCCCTCCTTCTTCTTCTTCCTTGACCTCCTCCCTAGATGGGAGAAGGGTTTCCCTTTGGTCCTTGGTCTCCATGGCTTGGGAGGGGTGAGAGCCCCTCCGAGATTGGATCTGTCTCTCTATCTCTCTCGGTTTCTGCGTTCTCAGGTTCTGCCCTTTCACCGTTTCTTATATTCCCGGAGATCCGTAACTCCGACTGGGCTGAAATTTTAACACGATCTCTATCCGGATATTGGCTTTCTTGAGGCGAAAGAAGGGCATCAACCGCCTTACGGGGTGGCCACGAGGGCCCAGGGCGCGCCTGCCCCCCTGGGTCGCACCCTCTGCCTCATGGCCCCCTCAGGCATCATCTCGTGTTGACTTTTTTCGCAAAAATCACATATATTCCAAAAAAAATCTCCATCAGTTTTTATCCCGTTTGTACTCCGTTTGATATGGATTTACTGCGAAACAAAAAAACATGCAAAAAACAGGAACTGGCACTGGGCACTGGATCAATATGTTAGTCCAAAAAATAGTATAAAAAGTTGCCAAAAGTATATGAAAGTTGTAGAATATTGGCATGGAACAATCAAAAATTATAGATACGATGGAGACATATCAGCATCCCCAAGCTTAATTCCTGCTCGTCCTCGAGTAGGTAAATGATAAAAAAGATAATTTTTGATGTGGAATGCTACCTAGCATAATCTTGATCACATATCTAATCATGGCATGAATATTAAGATACGAGTGATTCAAAGCAATAGTCTAGCATTTGACATAAATACAATAATACTTCAAGCCTACTAATGAACCAATCATGTCTTTTCAAAGTAACATGGCCAAAGAAAGTTATCCCTACAAAATCATATAGTCTGGCTATGCTCCATCTTGACCACACAAAATATTCACATCATGCACAACCCCGATGACAAGCCAAGCAATTTTTTCATACTTTTGACGTTATCAAACCTTTCCAACTTTCACGCAATACATGAGCGTGAGCCATGGGCATAGCACTATAGGTGGAATAGTATGGTGGTTGTGGAGAAGACAAAAAGGAGAAGATATTCTCACATCAACTAGGCGTATCAACGGGCTATGGAGATGCCCATCAATAGATATCAATGTGAGCAAGTAGGGATTGCCATGCAACGGATGCACTAAGAGCTATAAGTGTATGAAAGCTCAGACTGAAAACTAAGTGGGTGTGCATCCAACTTGCTTGCTCATGAAGACCTCGGGCATTTGAGGAAGCCCATCATCGGAATATACAAGCCGGGTTCTATAATGAAAATTCCCACTAGTATATTAAAGTGATAACTCAAGAGACTCTCTATATGAAGAACATGGTGCTACTTTGAAGCACAAGTGTGGTAAAAGGATAGTAACATTGTACCTTCTCTCTTTTCTCTCATTTTTTATTTTTTATTTTTATTTCTCTCTTTTTTGGTGGGCTACTTTGGCCTCTTTTTTTTGTGGGCTTCTTTGGCTTCTTTTATTTTTTTGTAAAGTCCGGAGACTCATCCCAACTTGTGAGGGAATCATAGCTTCCATCATCCTTTCCTCACATAGGACAATGCTCTAATAATGATGATCATCACACTTTTGTTTACTTACAACTCAATATTACAACTCGATACTAGAACAAAGATATGACTCTATATAAATGCCTCTGGCGGTGTACAGGGATGTGCAATGATCTAGCGTAGCAATGACATCAAAAAATAGACAAGCCAAGAAGACATCATGCTAGCTATCTTACGATCATCCAGGCAATATGACAATAAATGCTCAAGTCATGTATATGATGATGATGGAAGTTGCAAGGCAATATATCTTGGAATGGCTATGGAAATGTCATAGGTAGGTATGGTGGCTGTTTTGAGGAAGGTATGTGGTGGGTTTAAGGTACAGGCGAAAGTTGCGCGGTACTAGAGAGGCTAGCAATGGTGGAAGGGTGAGAGTGCGTATAATCCATGGACTTAACATTAGTCATAAAGAACTCACATACTTATTGCAAAAATCTATTAGTCATAGAAACAAACTACTACGCACATGCTCCTAGGGGATAGATTGGTAGGAAAAGACCATCGCTCGTCCCCGACCGCCAGTCATAAGGAAGACAATCAATAAATAAATCATGCTCCGACTTCATCACATAACAGTTCACCATACGTGCATGCTACGGGAATCACAAACTTCAACACAAGTATTTCTACAATCAAAAACTACCCACTATCATGACTCTAATATCACCATCTTTATATCACAAAACTATTGCAAGGAATCAAACATATCATATTCAGTGATCTACAAGTTTTATGTAGGATTTTATGACTAACCATGTGTATGACCAATTCCTGTCATCTCTCTAAATAGATATATAAGTGAAGCAAGAGAGTTTAATTCTTTCTACAAAAGATATGCCCATGCTCTAACAAATATAAGTGAAGCAAAAGAGCATTCTACAAATGGCGGTTTTCTATGTAAAGAGAAATAGGCAATCCAAACTTCAAATGATATAAGTGAAACTCATGAAGAATTCTATAAAGCCATACTCAAAAGATATAAGTGAAGGGCAAAGAGCATTATATAAATCAACCAAGGACTATCTCATACCAGCATGGTGCATAAAATACAAGTGAACACTAAATGCAAAAGACGCTCCAAGATTTTCACATATCGCATGAACGAAACGAATCCGAAAACATACCGATATTTGTTGAAGAAAGAGGGGATGCCTTCCGGGGCATCCCCAAGCTTAAACGCTTGAGTCTCCTTAAATATTTACTTGGGGTGCCTCAGGAATCCCCAAGCTTGAGCTCTTGCCTCTCTTCCTTCTTCTCACATCGAGACCTCCTCGATCATCGAACACTTCATCCACACAAAACTTCAACAGAAAACTCGGTAAGATCCGTTAGTATAATAAAGCAAATCACTACTCTAAGTACTATTGCAAACCAATTAATATTTTGTTTTGGAATTTTTTCTACTGTAATATAACTTTTCCATGGCTTAATCCACTGATATAAATCATTAGTTTCATCAAAACAAGCAAACTATGCATCAAAAACAGAATCTGTCTAAAACAGAACAGTCTATAATAATCTGAATATTCACCATACTTCTGATACTTCAAAAATTCTTCCAAAATTAGGAAAATAAAAACATTTGTATAGAAAAAGAGTGCAAAAATAATCAGAACCATCTGACGTTCCAGTAAAAAATGTAAAATCGCGCACTACAGCCAAAGTTTCTGTCCTACACCGTACAAACCAACAAGCAAAGTAAACATCCTAAAGGCAAACCTTGGCACATTGTTTCTATAATACAATGGAATTGTATAAGGGGATAATTATTTTTGTTGAAAAGTTTCTGTAATCAAGATTCACAAAGTTTCCGTGAGCATGAACAAAGTTCAAGGCTAGCTCCCACTTCAACAATGCTTGTCTTTCTCACTTTCGCTTTTGTTTTTGAAAAAGCTTTGGGTTCCCCTATTTATTTTTGTTGTTTTTAAATTATATTAAAGCACTCAAAATAAGTAAATGACTCTCTAAAACTTCCGGGTTGTCTCCCTGGCAGTGCTTTCTTTAAAGCCATTAAGCTAGCCATATAGTGCTCAAGTAGTGAATCCACCCGGATCCCAAGGTATATCAAAGCCAATTTTAATTAACAATGATTTGTAATTTAGTAGTGAGCACAAAGTAACATATATCATGTAACAATGAGGTCTAACTCTCTTCCTATGCATCGGCATGTCATAAAAGAACAATTAATGCACACATAGTAAAGGCCAATGCATAGTACAAACAGTTTCTTGCAATTTTATCGTATTGGAAACATAGAGAGGTGGAGATATAGTTCCTCTCTCATAATAATTGCAAGTAGGAGCAGCAACACATGCATATTATATCTATCAAAATCATCATGTGTAGTAGTAAAAGGCAACCCATCAATATAATCCTTAATAAGCACAAACTTCTCCGATATAGTGTAGTTTGGAGAATTCAAAAAGATAATAGGACTATCATGTGTGGGTGCAATAGCAACAATTTCATGTTTAACCTAAGGAACTATAGAAAGTTCATCTCCATAAGCATAATTCATACTGGCATCTTGGCCACAACCACAGCAAGCATCATCAAAAAGGGATATTTCAAAAGAATCAATAGGATCATAGCAATTATCATAGCATTCATCCTTCGGTAAGCATGAAGGGAAATTAAACAATGCATGAGTTGAAGAGTTACTCTCTCTAGAAGGTGGGCACAAGTAGCTAATCCGCTCTTCCTCCTTTTGTTCTTCGCTCTCCTCATCATCTTTTTCATCCAATGAGCTCACAGTTTCATCAATTTCTTTTTCCATAGACTCCTACAAAATATTAGTCTCTTCTTGGACAGCGGAGTAGTCCTCAATATATGGTTCAACATAGGCATTAGAAGCATAATTATCATAGCAACATTTAAGTAAGGCAAAATTTTCAGATTTGTAAAGAGTAGCATCATACTTTTCAATCAAAGAAGCAATTTCGTAAGCACCCTTAAAAGCAACAAATTCTTCAATTTGTTGAACATCATAGTAATTATAAACACCCTTAGCATACGAAGATACGATATTATCACTAAACTCACGTTGGTAAGGAAGGTGTTTCTTAGGGTTTTTAGAACAACAAGTAAAATCATATATTTCACATAAATTTCAAGCATAGCATTGCAAATGATGAATTTGACCCAGTAAAATTTTCCCTTTTTCAGATATATGGTGTCACACATAACAAGCATGCTCATCTAAAGATTTGCCCTCAACTAAGCTAGTTGGGGTTTCAGCACGACCACATAGGGATCGAAGATGATCCAAGTAATAAGCTTCAGGAGTGTGATAGATTTCGAGTGGTTCTTCAAGCATTGGTTCAGTAGGTACAACTATTTTTTTTGGTATTTTGCGTTTCCTACCCATAACTGAAGATAGAAAACAACTAAGAACCGGAAATAAGTATTACTTAGTGATAAAGCAAACAAGCACACATCAGAATATTCACCCCACGCTATTGCTCCCCCGCAACAGCGCCAGAAAAAGGTCTTGATAACCCACAAGTATAGGGGATCAATTGTAGCCTCTTTCGATAAGTAAGAGCATCGAACCCAACGAGGAGCTAAAGGTAGAACAAATATTCCCTCAAGTTCTATCGACCACTGATACAACTCTACGCACGCTTAACGTTCGCTTTACCTAGAACAAGTATGAAACTAGAAGTACTTTGTAGCTGTTTTTGGATAGGTTTGCAAGAATATAAAGAGTATGTAAATAAAAATTGGGGGCTGTTTAGGTAAAGACACAACTAAGTTAGTTTTAGTAAAGTGCTTTTTGTTACGAGAAAGTTATTTGTCCCTAGGCAATCGATAACTAGACCGATAATCACTATTGCAATTTTATTTGAGGGAGAGGCATAAGCTAACATACTTTCTCTACTTGGATCATATGCACTTATGATTGGAACTCTAGCAAGCATCCACAACTACTAAAGATCATTAAGGTAAAACCCAACCATAGCATTGAAGTATCAAGTCCTCTTTATCCCATACGCAAACAACCTACTTACTCGGGTCTGTGTTTGTATCACTCACGCCACCCACCATAAGAAAATCATGAACATATTGCAAACCCTACATCGGGAATCCCTCACACTTGCGCGACACGGAGAGCACCATAGGACAGCACCAATAATAAAACATGCAACTCAAACCAATCACGATCATCAATTAACCCATAGGACAAAACAGATCTACTCAAACATCATAGGATAGCCATACATCATTGGGAAATAATATATAGCGTTGGGCACCATGTTTAAGTAGAGATTACAGCGGGTAAAAGAGGGGTTACACCGCTGCATAGAGGGGGGAAGAGTTGGTGATGATGGCGGTGAAGTTGTTGGTGAAGATTGCGGTGATGATGATGGCCCCCGGTCGCACTCTGGCGCCACCGGACGCGAGGGGGAGAGAGCCCCCTCCTTCTTCTTCCTCCTTGACCTCCTCCCTAGATGGGAGAAGGGTTTCCCTATGGTCCTTGGTCTCCATGGCATGGGAGGGCCGAGAGCCCCTCCGAGATTGGATCTGTCTCTCTGTCTCTCTTTGTTTCTGCGTTCTCATATTCTGCCCTTTCACCGTTTCTTATATTCCCGGAGATCCGTAACTCTGATTGGGCTGAAATTTCAACACGATCTCTATCCAGATATTGGCTTTCTTGCGGCGAAGGAAGGGCATCAACCGCCTTATGGGGTGCCCACGAGGGCCGAGGGCGTGCCTGCCCCCTGGGGCGCACCCCCTGCCTCGTGGCCCCCTCGGGCATCATCTCATGTTGATTTTTATTCCCCAAAAATCACATATATTCCAAAAAAATCTCCATCAGTTTTTATCCCGTTTGGACTCTGTTTGATATGGATTTATTGCGAAACAAAAAACATGCAACAAACAGGAACTGGCACTGGGCACTGGATCAATATGTTACTCCCAAAAATTGTATAGAAAGTTGCAAAAGTATATGAAAGTTGTAGAATATTGGCATGGAACAATAAAAAATTATAGATAAGACCGAGACGTATCAAATGGCATTGCAACGAAGCACTAGAACAGCACTTCAATGTAAAAAAACATGGTATGGTAGACAGATGAAATACATATTGATGAATAACAATGCATAATATATTCAGAAGCATGATGTCTTAATTAAGCAGATGGCATTGTGGTAGAGTAGAATGACAGTACTTGAATTTGAAAACATGTTATCATTGAGGGAGTCATGGATTAGGGTGTCTCCGGACAGCCAGACTATATCCTTTGGCCGGACTGTTGGACTATGAAGATACAAGATTGAAGACTTCGTCTCGTGTCCGGATGGAACTCTACTTGGCGTGGAAGGCAAGCTAGGCAGTACGGATATGGATATCTCTTCCTTTTCTAACCGACCTTGTGTAACCCTAACCCTCTCCAGTGTCTATATAAACCGGAGGGTTTTAGTCCGTAGGACACAACTACAACATACAATCATACCATAGGCTAGCTTCTAGGGTTTAGCCTATCCGATCTCGTGGTAGATCTACTCTTGTACTACCCATATCATCAATATTAATCAAGCAGGACGTAGGGTTTTACCTCCATCAAGAGGGCCCGAACCTGGGTAAAACTTCGTGTCCCCTGTCTCCTATTACCATCCGCCTAGACACACAGATCGGGACCCCCTACACGAGATCCGCCGGTTTTGACACCGACATTGGTGCTTTCATTGAGAGTTCCTCTGTGTCGTCGCCATTAGGCTTCATGGCTCCTTCCATCATCGTTAGCGATGCAGTCCAGGGTTAGACTTTGCTCCCCGGACAGATTTTTGTATTCGGCGGATTTGCACTGCGGGCCAATTCGCTTGGCCACCAGGAGCAGATTGAAAGCTACACCCCTGGCCATCAGGTCAGGTTCGGAAGCTTAAACTACACGGCCGACGTCTGTGGAGACTTGATCTTCGACGGATTCGAGCCTCTACCTTGTGCGGCACGCGGTCTCAATGAGTACGATTTAGCTCTACCATCAGGCAGTGTTCAGGAGATCGCACCGGCGGCTGCTCTGACCCTCAATTCGGAGCCAGTTGCGCCATCCATGGACGGGTGGATGGACCCCGCCACTTTTTCAGCACTCGCCCCTTGGCAACATACTGAACACATTAAGGTCCCTCTCCTTGTCAGGAGGATCCTGGCCGAACTATGTCTGGTAGGATCAGGATGCGAATGATGAAGAAATTCACCGCCCACCCACCACCCACTTAGTAGCCATTGTCGATGACTTGACCGACATGCTCGACCTCGACTCCGAAGACATCAACGGTATGGACGACGATGCAGGAGACGAACAGGAACCACTGCCCACAGGGCACTGGACGCCCACTTCACCACATGACGTATACATGGTGGACACACCCAAAGAAAACGATGACGAGGAACAGAAGGACGCAATGAAGGGTTGTCCCCTTGAGAAGCAGTCAAAGCGTGTCAGGACCCCGATTCCAAGTCACATCGATCTAGCCGGTAGCACCTCATATCACATTGCGGCCTCACGCACGGTATCCCCACGGGTGTCGCCTTACCATGGCCCGGGACCGTTTGTGCCTTTTGGCTCACGTATATGATAGTGTCGCTAGCATCCATATGACAGAGAACCCGAGCCGACATGCCTAGTCGTGAACCCAAAGCGGCACAGACCTATGGAGATTGGCATACATGAATCACATCGAGCATGTCGGTCATCAGCGTGTGAATCCGGGCTGTAGCACTGGGCTAACAGGACCCCGGGGAACCCGGGCTGTAGCAGGCTAGGCAAGACTCCAGAAGTCACCGTATGACATTTCCCCGAAGGGACAGACATAGGAACAAATCGAATCCCACACATACCAAGCATTTCAATCATACACAGAATATGCTCGATATGTGCAAATACAACATGGCATCACAACAAAACTCTACAACTCAAGTACTTTATTTAAAGGCTCCAGAGACCCATACATAACAAGTACGTACAGGTAGGGGTCACATGACCCGACACTCAAGCCATACAAGCATAAAAGCACATGCGGAAGCAAATAGTCTGAGTACAGACACTAGAAAGAAAGAAGGCTTCTCGAGGCCTATCTATCTACATATGGCCCTCCGTGGCCAGGATCACCACCTGGGTGGCAAGTCACTCATCGACGTCGAGATCTACATAAAACCCATCGGAGGGGGCGGTGTTGTCGTCTGAAAACAGTAATTAAACAAACATGAGTACAAAGGTACTCAGCAAGTCTTACATCAGAACCTACTATACATGCTCATTCTCAAGAAGGTGGTGGAGTTATTGCAGCAAGCCAGCTTTGACTCCTGGCTAAGCTATCCTGCGGGACACCACTAGTAAAATAGTTTTCGCACACGAGTCCACTAATCACCAACACAATACTCCACCGGGGATCCTCCCTCGTCATCCTACAAGAGGGCCATCCTCGGTACTCACACTTCTCTTGAGTCTTTTAGTAGTATCCATTAACTTGTCTATGAACTGTATAGGCAACCAAGTAGTCCTTTACCGCAGACGCGGCTATTCGAATAGATGATGTTAACCTTGCAGGGGTGTAATTCTTCATACATGCTTTCACCACTTACCGCCGTTTACACGACATGTACTCGGCAACCTTCAAGCGGAAAGCCCAACGAGGGTGTCGGCCACGGCCTACGTAAACACTCGAGTCTCTAGTCCAGGTTTATCGCCTATCCAGGTTCCATCCACAGGGAGTCCGGCCGAGGTTTCCACATACGGCCCCGAACGATGTGAACAGGGTCCCGAGACGCCAAACGGGCGCCCGGCATACCCGGCCATGGTGTATCTACCGCAACATAGCCCACCCCTAGGGTCAGCGCTACGCACGGCCGCCAACACATAACCTACAAACACCACAAACTAATTGCAACTCCTGGACAGAGTACTAGGGTGATTAAGAAGTTGAGAGGGTCCATTGGTTTCGGGCCCAATGTATGGTAGTAACTGAATCTTAAATCACATATACAGATCTCAGTTCTTAGGGACGGCCTCAATGAAACAACCCAACATGTACTCCTACATGGCCTCTCATCGGTACCTTTACGAAATCATGTTCAACACATCCCTCACATTACCAACATAATCATTTCACCCTAGCGCATC
The DNA here is from genome assembly GCF_003073215.2 of Triticum urartu. Classification (NCBI taxonomy): domain Eukaryota; kingdom Viridiplantae; phylum Streptophyta; class Magnoliopsida; order Poales; family Poaceae; genus Triticum; species Triticum urartu. The sequence continues at coordinate 475,278,494 of NC_053022.1, forward strand.
ACCCAGATGAACCAGACCTAACACAACTCTAAGCATACCAGGCATAGCAATGTAGGAAACACATACAAGGCTCAATCAACTCCTACACATGCTAGATGGTTTCATCTAGTTACTGTGGCAATGACAGGTCATGCAGAGGATAAGGGTTCAACTACCGTAGCACACAGCAGTTCGAAACGTTGTTGTCTTAATGAAGTAAATGAGAGTAGAGGCGAGAACATGGGATTGTATCGATATGATCAATGGGGCTGCTTGCCTGATGTAGTGGTAGTAGGGTACTGCCCTTCAGACGGATATTCGGGGTTATCCTCGGAGGCAGAACCTACCACGAAAGACACACCGAACATAATCAACACATGAAAATATGCAACAATATGATGCATGCTATGACATGGCAAAATGAATGTGTCTTGGCCTAAAGCACGCTAAAACAGAAAGGAATGAACCCATTTGAATCAAAGATTCAAATGTTAGTTCATTTAACATAGCCATATTAGTGCATTATCTTATTTTGCTTAAACAGCAAGGTTAACTTGTTTTGTCATGCATGAAACTATTACCGATGGATAGATTGAATTTTTCTGATCAAAATTCATATATAAATCTTTTCATTTGGAGTTACAGATTAATTTCTATGATTTTTTAAAGTTTGCAACAATTTCTGGAATTCTCTGTATAAAAATAAATCCAAAAATTAGTTATTGCATCATGAGTGCATCAGGGTGACGTTAGTGGTCAATGGGGACGTCCAGGTCAACCTGACCAGTGGGTCCCGCGTGTCAGCAGTTATTTAAACTAACTAAATTTAGTTAAAACTAATCTGGGTTAATTAGCAGAAGGGGGGCCCACTTGTCATAGACTCAGGGGAGTCAACTTGGCCCACCAAGTCAAGGTCAACGGGTCAAACCCGCCGGTGAGGACAGACGCGGCGGAGGGTGTCAGGATTCCTCCTCCGGCGACCAAATGGCCGGCGGAGGGCATCTACGTGCTGCTGGTGAACTCGTGCGCCGAGTGGAGCAAGCGCTGTGTGCGGGGGTGGCCGGAGATGATGCCGGCGTCGAGCCAGGCAGCGGCCGGAGTTCGGGCGTGCACGGAAACGGCGTTAGGAGGCACGGTAGGGGGCGTAGAGGGGTGCTACAGCCTCCTGGGGGTGCAGTGAGTGTGTTGGACACGGTGGTGTGGCCGGTGGTTGGCCGGAGACACTTCGGCGAGGAGCTCGACGGTGGCGCATGCGATGAAGCTTCGTGCAGTTGCTACGGTGCACGAGAAAGCCAACGGGGAGGATGGGGAGGTAGCTGAGCTCACGGCGGTCACATAGGAATGGACGGCGCGGTCGGGGACGAGCTGATGCAGTGGCGACGATGAAGAGGATCTCCGGCGATGGCGGAGTCAGACGAGGTTGTTGCAGAGCTTCTAGACACGGTGGCTCGGCGCGGGGAGGATGGAGGGCGCGACTACGGCGGCGGTGCGGCGGCAGGTGCGTCGGCCATGGTGCGGGAGAGTGAGGGAGAGAGGCAGGGGGCGAGTGAGGTGTCCACGGGGTCAGGGCAGCGACGTGGAGCCTATCCGGTGTCCAGGCGCGTGAAGCGGCAAGCTGCTGGGGCCGTGGCGAGCTCGCGCTCGCCGGCGTCAGCTCTCTGCCTGCCTGGCGGGGACGAAGCAGCTGGCTGGCATGGGCCAGCACAGCACTGGGCCGCCAGGTGGGCCGGCTGATGGGCTGCGGCCATGTAAGTTCTCTCCCTCTATTTTAATTTCTATTTTCTATTTTTTCCTGTAGGTTTGTGGCTTTATTAAAAATAGCTAGGCACGTCTAAAAATCCTGAAAATAATCACAGGCTCTGTTTAGAATATTTCCAACAGCCCACACTTATTTTCAGAATTATTTGAGCATTTAAAATATTTACTAGCATTCAAATGCCCAAATGCAAATTACATATGATATAATTCAATGACCTTCTATTGACCTACAAAATTGTGCACCAATTTTTCCAGAGGTTCTAACCCAAGACAAAGAGAGTGAACTTTTTAGAAGGGCATTTCAGGTTCATTGAAAATATTTTTAGTAAACCTTAGTTGATTCCATAGGGGGTGCTGGGGGTTCTGTCTTCCCCAATTCAAGTTTCTGATGAAAGGTAGACATGATGCAACATTCTAAAGCATGGCTAGCTAGGATGTGACAACTCACCCCCACTCAAACGAATCTTGTCCTGAGATTTAGAATCCGCCGGGAAGAAGGTGGGGTACTCGAGTCGAAGACGATCCTCCCTTTCCCAGGTAGCTTCTTGCTCGGAATGGTGTGACCATTGAACCTTGAGACACTTGATATTATGGCGTCGAGTGGTACGCTCGGCTTGATCAAGGATACGAACGGGATATTCCCGATATGAGAGGTTATCTTGTAGATCAAGCGTTTCGTGGTCCACTCCACGGATAGGATCCGCGAAGCAACGCCTGAGTTGAGAAACGTGGAAGACATCATGAACTCTGGAAAGATGCGAAGGTAGTTCCAATTGGTAGGCAACTTCTCCTCGTTTGGCAAGAATGCGAAAGGGTCCAATGTAACGAGGAGCCAACTTGCCCTTGATACCGAATCGATGGGTTCCCTTTAAAGGTGTAACCCAAAGGTAAGCCTTCTCGCCAACTTCATAAGACATAGGCTTATGCTTGCGGTCATATTGACTCTTTTGGAAAGATTGGGCAGTTTTCAATTTCTCATGAATAACGCGAACCTGCTCTTCTGCTTCCTGGATCATATCCGGGCCAAAGAGTTGTCTTTCCCCGGTTTCTGACTAGTTAAGAGGCGTTCGACATTTTCGTCCATAGAGAACTTCGAAAGGAGCTTTTCCCAAGCTAGCTTGATAACTATTGTTATAAGCAAACTCCGCGAATGGAAGGCATTTCTCCCAACTCATTCCGAATGAGATGACAGAAGCTCGGAGCATATCTGCCAGAATTTGATTGACTCGCTCTACTTGACCACTTGATTGAGGATGGAAGGCGGTGCTAAAAGAGAGACGAGTTCCCATAGCATTTTGGAAACTTTCCAAAAATCGAGAGGTGAAGAGACTCCCACGGTCTGAGTTAATTTCCAATGGGACACCATGAAGAGACACTATTCGGGAGATGTATAAATCAGCTAGCTGGCTAGCGGTGATACTCTCACGAACAGGTAGGAAATGGGCTACTTTGGAAAGACGGTCGATCACTACGAAGATGGCATTATTCCCTCTCTTGGTCCTGGGAAAGCCGGTAATGAAATCCATACCGATTTTATCCCATTTCCATTGAGGAATTGCCAAAGGTTGAAGGGTGCCAGCAGGCCATTGATGCTCTGCTTTAACACGATGACAGACGTCGCAATTAGCAATGTATTGAGCGATTTCTCTCTTCATCCTAGTCCACCAAAACCTCTGGTGTAGGTCTTGATACATCTTAGTGCTATCGGGATGAATGGTGAGAGGGGATTCATGAGCTTCCTTAAGGAGCAGCCACCTCAGGTTTCGTGCCTTGGGAACCACTAAGCGGTTTCCAAAGTATATATACGACACCTTGATCATCAACGGGGAAACAATTTGCGACTCCTTTCTTAATGTTTCTCTTAATATGGGAGATTCCCAAATCTACCTTCTATGCCTTGATGATCTGATCCGTAAGTGTAGGTTTTGCCACCAGGGTGGATAGGAATCCTCGAGGAACAATGTGAAGATTAAGCTTATGAAATTCCTCATGGAGAAGTGGTTGACTTTGTTGTAACATCAGGTTGTTACAATAGGATTTATGACTTAGCGCATCAGCCATGACATTGGATTTGTCCGGGGTGTAAGTTATTCCTAAGTCGTAATCTGAGATCAACTCGACCCAATGTCGTTGTCTGAGATTCAAATCCGGTTGGGTGAAGATATATTTCAAACTTTGGTGATCGGTGAAGATCTCGCAACGATTACCGAGGAGGTAATGTCGCCAAGTTTTAAGTGCATGGACTACAGCTGCAGGCTCTAGATCATGTGTGGGATAATTTTCCTCATGTGGGTGTAATTGCCGTGAAGCATAGGCAATTACCTGACGATCTTGCATGAGTATGCAACCTAGTCCTTGTCGCGAGGCGTCGCAATAGATAATAAAGTCCTTGGAGAAATCTGGTGGTACCAGTACGGGATCAGATGTTAGGCGTCTTTTCAGTTCCTGAAAGCTGAACTCGCACTGTGGGGTCCACTCGAACTTTTTATCTTTCTTGAGGAGTTCAGTTAGAGGTTTAGCAACCTTCGAGAAATTCTCGACGAAGTGGCGGCAATAGCTCGCTAAGCCAAGGAAGCTCCGAAATTGCTTGGCCGTCTCAGGTGGAGTCCAATCAAGGACGGCTTGAACTCGCTCGGGATTGACAGCAATACCCTTACCAGAGATTACATGGCCTAGATAGGTCACTTCTGGCAACCAAAATTCACACTTGGAGAATTTGGCATAAAGGCAATGCTCTCGAAGTTTCGTCAATACCAGCCTTAGATGTTCGGCATGTTCCTCTTCATTCTTGGAGTAGATGAGTATGTCATCGAGGTATACTACGACGAATTTATCCAAATACACCATGAAGACCGAGTTCATTAACCGAGAGAAGGTGGCTGGGGCATTGGTTAAACCGAAGGACATAACGGTGTACTCGTATTGGCCATAACGAGTAACAAAGGCTGTTTTGGGAATGTCCCCGTTTCTGATTTTGATTTGATGGTAGCCCAACCTCAAATCCATCTTGGAAAAGACTGAGGATCCAGCGAGCTGGTCATACAGATTGTTGATCCTGGGAAGCGGATACTTGTTCTTGATAGTGACCAAGTTGACAGGTCGGTAATCAACAACCATCTGATCCGTTCCATCCTTCTTTTTGACGAAGAGGACGGGGCAAGCCCAAGGAGAGGAACTAGGACGGATGAAACCCTTTTTGAAGGACTCATCGAGTTGGTTCTTAAGCTCGGCTAGTTCTAAGGGTGCCATCTTATAGGGTCTTCTAGAAATTGGAACGGTTCCTGGAACAAGGTCTATCACAAACTCGACATCCCTGTCAGGTGGAACACCTGGCAGTTCTTCTGGAAAGACATCCGGAAAGTCCTGGACTACTGGAATATCTTCAAGGTCTGGAAGGGGGTTGGCATTTAGGGAGTAAAGCTAGCACTTGGCCACTCGAGTTAAAACATTGACTGTCTTTCCCGATGGGTGAGTAAGCTGAACGGTTCTAGTGGCACAATCAATTTTAGCATAATGAGCTGACATCCAGTCCATACCCAAGATGATGTTTATGTCTGCTGACTTGAGAGCTATTAAAGATGCAAGGAAGACAAGTCTATCGACAATAATTTCATTCCCATGGCTTACTCTAGAAGTTTGCCATCTAGAGCCAGGGGTTTGAATTTCCATGGTAGTGGGCATGTCAGAGAATGTTGTGTTATGCAATCGAGCATAGCTCTCAGATATGAATGAATGAGATGCTCCAGTATCGAAAAGAACAGATGCCGGATGGCAATTAACAAGGAGCATACCAAGGATGACGTTAGGATCCTCATGAGCCTCCTTGCCTGAGACATAGTTGACATGGCCACGTGCAGTGATGACCGCCTTGGCGTAGAATGTCTTTCCCGTTGGCTTACCACGACCAACGGACTTTCCAGACTGATTGGGGTTGTTGTTCTGGGGACACTCTTGACTATAGTGACCCGGATCTCCACACTTGAAACATGTTACAACATTGGGGCGTGGAGCAGCATTAGCAGCGGGGCCACCATAGGGCTTGGACGGTGCAAACTGCTGGTTGGGACGAGACGCCTCAAAGGATGGCCTCGGAATGAACCTGGGTGGCAGTGCCGTGGTTGGAATCCACACCCGGCGCTTCTGAGATCCAAAGCTGGATGAAGAGCCAAAATCACGAGAGTGCTTGCGTGAAGCGTCATAGTCAGATTGGCCTGTCTCAGCACTGATGGCTTTATTGACCAACTTCTGAAAGGAGGTGCACTCGTGCAGACGAAGATCTCGGCGAAGCTCAGGGCTAAGTCCCTTGCGGAACCTTGCCTACTTCTTAGCGTCCGTAGATACTTCTTCAGGAGCATAACATGCCAGATTCCCAAATTCATGACTATATGCATCCACAGTCAGTCTTCCTTGGGTGAAATTGCAGAACTCTTCCCTCTTGCGATCTATGAGACCTTCCGGAATGTGATGCTCACGGAAAGCCTCACTGAATTCATCCCAAGTAGTGATTTGGCCGACCGGGCGCATAGCTTCAAAATTTTCCCAGCAAAGGCTAGCAGGGCCTTCGAGGTGATAGGCGGCATAAGTAACCTTATCAGCTTCGGCTACGTTGGCAGAACATAGCTTGTGGGTGATGCTGCGAAGCCAGTCATCTGCGTCGAGGGGCTCGACGGAATGGTTAAACTTTGGTGGGTACAACTTGATGAAGTCATTGATTGACAGCAAGTCATTTCGCTGATTGCGTGCAGTGTTCTGCTCAATCCGCTCCAGCAAGCGGTTAGTCTCACGCTTGTTTCTTTCCGCCTCCAGCATCACTTCGGCCAGAGAAGGCGGTTGAGGCAAATTTTCACCCCTAACTGCACTGGCTTCCCCCTGCCCTGGGGCAGGAGGGTTGCTGCGGGTGTTGACCATCCGAGGAGAAATCAAGACAACGGTTTAAATAAGGATGGCACAACTTAGCAAGGAAGTGCAGAATGTAATGGATAAGACGGAATGCAGAGATGTTCTTCCGTATGACATGGTAATATAGAACTGCTATATATACCAACGGTCATACACACCATACATAGTTTAGTACAAGCCCAGGCTACAGTACAACTATGATTAAAGACGTTACATCTCATCGGAGGCATTCCAAGCTCCTATACATAATTTTTCTACACCTCCGGAATTGATTACACACTAAGTCATATTCCACAAGTCACGCACGACAATGGAAATACAACTATTACAATACTAGTGATACTACTACTAACTCAGACAGCTCCGTAGTAGTCCTCACAGAAGTCACCTCCATAGCCTGGAAGTTCAACGTGATCATCCAGGAACAGACGGTCCTGAGGAGCTTGTGGACCATAGGGGCTAGGATGAGGTCTTGGACCAACAAACAGTGGCCTATGAGGACCATGGGGTGGGGTGATGCCTCCCACATCACGCCAATCCACCATTTCTGGCAGAGCAGATCTCATAGGATATAGATCCCTTGTATCCATACATCCAGCTTGCACAGCAGGTGCAAACCGAGTCAAAGTGGCCCAATGATTAGCACGGGTGTTGAAAGGCTCCAGTCTCAAGGCCCGATTCTCTCGGTCCTTATCCTCGAGCATCTCGGCAGTGGTGCGAGTTAGTGAGTCCTCACGTGTGGAGTCAGCATAGATAGCCTGGAGATAACCTTGTGCTCCCGGGAGTGAAGCTGGCATATAACGGAAGTCGGTGTTCCAAAGCAGGCCAGTCTGGACTCGCATGATGGTCATCATGGAATAGGCAGCATCCTGCACAGCCATCTCAACAGTAACCCCGAGTCCATAGGAACAGTGTAGGGGCTCGGTAGATCCAGGATAAGAAGGAAATATCCTGACGGTGCAAAAATATTGGCTTTGATTAATGTCTCGGAATTGCTCTTCGACAGTGTATTCGGGATACCAAGGGTAACCCGTCTCGATCATTACCCGGACTAACATAGCAGTATGACCAGGCACATCGAGGCACCGGGTCAGGCGAACCACTTGGTTTTGAGCACGAGTGGCCATCTGAAAGCACAACCACAATGAAAGACATTAGAATTTTTAGGGAAAATTGGACAGCATAACAGTTGTAAATGCTCAGAAAAAGATTTGAGACATCCACAACAGTTTGCAATACCACTCAACAACATCATATAAAGTTCTGATTCAACTGGCAACATACTCAAAGTGGTAGAAACTGAACTGAAGATGGTAACCAACAATCCTATAAGTTACTACGGATTAGTAACACGTGAACCTGACAGAAGAAAAGAGCCTAGTCCTTAACCCACGTTGAATGAGAAGAGAATGACTCAGATCAGAGGGCATAAGGTAAAGGAGTAAAAAGAGCCTTACGTTCCCTCCCACAATCAATTCCCCTACATATAACTAAAGCATTTCTAGACGCGACATCGACCAGTTTGGCTCAACGAACCAACAGGCAGTCCGGCTCTGATGCCAACGCTGTCAGCACCCCGATTCCAAGTCAAATCGATCTAGCCGGTAACACCTCATATCACATTGCAGCCTCACGCACGGTATCCCCACGGGTGTCACCTTACCATGGCCCGGGACCGTTTGCGCCTTTTGGCTCAAGTATATGATAGTGTCGCTAGCATCCATATGACAGAGAACCCGGGCCGACATGGCTAGTCGTGAACCCAAAGCGGCACAGACCTATGGAGACAGGCATACATGAATCACATCGAGCATGTCGGTCATCAGCGTGTGAATCCGGGCTGTAGCACTGGGCTAACAGGACTCCGGGGAACCCGGGCTGTAGTAGGCTAGGCAGGACTCCAGAAGTCACCGTGTGACATTTCCCCGAAGGGACAGACATAGGAACGAAGTGAATCACATGCCGGCCAGTCAAGTGTCTTCAGTAGTAGTGCTGGGCTAGCAGGACTCCGGTAAACCGGGTTCTAGCGGACTACTATGGCTCGAGGAGCACTAGACTACATTTCCCCATAAGAAAGGCTGCCAAGGATAAACAACTAGATTGTTGGATCCCACACATACCAAGCATTTCAATCATACACACAATATGCTCGATATGTGCAAATACAACATGGCATCACAACAAAACTCTACAAGTCAAGTACTTTATTTAAAGGCTCCAGAGAGCCATACATAACAAGTTCATACAGGCAGGGGTCACATGACCCGACACTCAAGTCATACAAGCATACAAGAACATGCGGAAGCAAAATAGTCTCAGTACAGACACTAGAAAGAAAGAAGGCTTCTCGAAGCCTGTCTATCTACATAGGGCCCTCCATGGCCAGGATCACCACCTGGGTGGCAAGTCACTCATCGACGTCGAGATCTACATAAAACCCATCGGAGGGGGCGGTGTTGTCGTCTGAAAACAGTAATTAAACAAACATGAGTACAAAGGTACTCAGCAAGTCTTACATCAGAACCTACTATACATGCTCATTCTTAAGAAGGTGGTGGAGTTATTGCATCAAGCCAGCTTTGACTCTTGGCTAAGCTATCCTACGGGACACCACTAGTAAAATAGTTTTCACACACGAGTCCACTAATCACCCACACAATACTCCACCAGGGATCCTCCCTCGTCATCCTACGAGAGGGCCATCCTCGGTACTCACACTTATCTTGAGTCTTTTAGTAGTATCCATTAACTTGTCTATGAACTGTATAGGCAACCAAGTAGTCCTTTACCGCGGACGCGGCTATTCGAATAGATGATGTTAACCCTGTAGGGGTGTACTTCTTCATACACTCTTTCACCACTTATCGCCGTTTACACGACATGTACTCGGCAACCTTCAAACGGAAAGCCCAACGAGGGTGTCGGCCATGGCCTACCTAAACACTCAAGTCTCTAGTCCAGGTTTATCCCCTATCTAGGTTCCATCCGCAGGGAGTCCGGCCGAGGTTTCCACATACGGCCCCGAACGATGTGAA